>NC_090033.1:14177439-14242439 GCF_037176765.1 Anolis sagrei
GAGAGATAGATAGATAGATAGATAGATAGATAGATAGATAGACGACGACGCTGCCTTTTGGACTCTGATTACTTCTTCTGGAATTTCCTCGACCTTGGACTGCTTTTGGACAACGGCTTTTCTTCACAGCTCTTTGTTTGTTTGCCTACTTTGAACTGTGTGATTTTGGGGCATTTTGCTTGAACTTTTGTTTATCCCAGATTATATGTCGGTTTAATCCAGATTATTTTCCAAGTTAAGTTTAACATATCTCAAAAACCACTGGATGAATTTTCATAAAATTTGGACACAAGAAACCTATCGGGCCAACGAGTGACTGTCACTCATATAAACACTGAAAAACACAGTGGAAGGGACTTAAAAAGCCAAAAAAGCAAAAAAAGATGCTACAGTGCATGTGCAAAAACTAGGCCTGGGTAACAACGCAAAAATTTGTTTCTAAAATCGATTTGTAATTGGGGTTTTTTTTTGTTTCGATATTTAAAATAATTACAAAATTTTCCAAAAAAAAAGTTCGGTATTTACGAAATTTCGTAAATATTTACAAAACATTTTGTAAAGATGGCGCCCTTTTTAAAAAAATATTTTTTAAATATTTTTTAAATTTAATTATTAATTTAGTAGAATAGGGAGAAGAAATTAAAATTATTATTAAGGAGGGAAGGCAGGCACTCACTCTGGCGGGCCCTCTCGCTCGCCGCTCGCTCGCCCCTCTCGCTCGCTGCTCGCTCGCCCCTCTAACAGGCAGAATGGATGAAAAGCGCAATGCATGATGCAGAGGTCCTCCTCTGTCCCAAACTGGTCTCGCTCGAAAGGCTGCCGTGCGACCCCTCTGAGGCCGAGAGAGTGTGATCTAATCCAGGCCTGTCTCGCCCCTCTCGCTCGCCGCTCGCTCGCCTCTCTCGCTCGCCGCTCGCTCGCCCCTCTCGCTCGCCCTCTCGCTCGCCCTCTCGCTCGCTTGCTCAGCCGGCGCCGAGAGAGGAGAGCTCCCAGCAAGCATCGGCAGGCGGCCATCTTACGTATTTCCGAAATGGACGGAAATACAAAATTTTTTGGCACCTGCCGTTTCGATATTTAAAAACACTTCCAGGTTTAAAAAAAAGTTTTGTAATCGTTTCGTAATTCAAAAATTAACGAATTTTTTAACGAATTACGAATTAACGAAACGAATTGACCAGCCCTAGCAAAAACACATAGATGCATCCTCAGAGGTTGGGAGGTCCTTGCCATAGATGCAGGTGAAATGTCAGGAGAGAATGCTTCTATAACCCAAAAAATCTACAACAACCTACTGATTCGAGGCATAAAAGCCTTCGACAATAACGTGTATTTTCCCCATGAAAGGATTTCGCTCTGCACAGCCTTGTTTTTTGGGATGCCAACGAAAGCAGGGCAGCCTCCACGACAGAGATGCATCGAAGCAGCCCCCAAAACAGAACAAAGCAAACATTCCAGAAAAAATATATTATTTGGAGCAGCAGCGAGGAGGGAGATGGTAATGCGCTCGTAATGCGAAAGCCCCATCCAGCTGGGGTGCCCTCATTTCGGCAGCTGTTGTGGCCCTGATTCGAACGAGAGGAAGAGGGAGGTGGGAAAGAGAAGAGCGAGAAGCGTCAGCCTAGGGCTCAGATCGGGCCGAAAAGAACGGGACTGACAATAATGCATCCGCCATGTTGTTTGCAGCTGCTCGTAATATTATGTGAGCGGAAGAGAACACCTGAGCCTCCCTTGGCAGCTGGGACTTCTGTGCCTGAACAACCACGGAGATTATTAAGCACAGACAAGAGAAGAGAGGGCAAAACCTGTACGGCAGCTCCGTGACTTTTTGGTTCTCCCACGGAGACAATTCTAGAGCTGCCTTGCCTTGTTTGTGTGCAGAAAAAGAGAAAATCCCAGTATTATGACTTATTCCATCCTTTTGTTTGGGGGCTCTCAAACTTTTTTTGGAGCTGGGTTGTTGTAGGTTTTTTCGGGCTATATGGCCATGGCCTAGAGGCATTCTCTCCTGACGTTTCGCCTGCATCTATGGCAAGCATCCTCAGAGCATCCATTTTTTTTTAGCCCTTTTTGAGGCAAAAAGTTTCTTGTGGAGTCTCAAGAAATCTACACGAATAAAAATGTAATGCAGATGTGGGTGAAACGTCAGGAGAGAATGCTTCTAGAACATGGCCATAGAGCCTGAAAAACCTACAGCAACCCAATGTAATGTTCGTTTGTGGGATTAACATAACTCAAAAACCACAGGACGAACTGACACCAAATGTGGACACAAGACACCTCTCAGGCCAACGAGTGACCATCACTCATCAAAACAATTGAAAACACGGCGGAAGAGACTTAAAAATAAAAATACATTACAACGTGTTCAAATTAAAACTGTAGGGTTCATTTGTGGGATTAACAGAACTCAAAAGCCACTGGACGCATTGACACGAAATTTGGACACTATACCCCTCACAGGCCAACGAGTGACCATCACTCATAAAAATACTGAAAAACACAGCGGAAGGGACTTAAAACCCCAAAAAACCAAAAAGACATTACAGCGCATGTACGAAAACAACTCCCTGGCATAGCCCCCCTCCATTTCTACTTGAGTCAAAAAGATGCTACAGCGCATGTGCAAAACTATATATATATATATATATATATATATATATTCACACACACACACACAAACACACAGATATACGCATATACAGAAATATATATACACACATACACTTGGGTAACCACGGAAAAATTTGGTTCTAAAAATTTCGAAATTTTTAAAAGGAAAGTTTCGGAATTCTTTTAAAAAACAAAACGCGATGGACCCCTAAAAACGAAATGAGTTTAGAAACAATTTTTTCCGTTGTTACCCGAGCCTACTTATCACAGACCCATCTCAGGAAAATAAAGTGGCTTCTCTGGAAGGCCGAACCCTGGACTTGATAAGCCTAAGGACATTAAAACTCCATAATCCACTCCAGAATGCATTGTCTCCCTTCATCCCACCTCCCTCCCTTCTGATTCGCTGGATCATCGAGGCAGTAGGAGCCTCCAGACAGGCTCTGGCGCCCTGCAAAAGCTCTGTGCTTGGCCTTGATGCATGGGGAACGGCCAAGCCTCCTCCCAGCTGTTTGCGTATCAGCCAATCACCTTCGAGCTGGGCTGGAGGGGGGAGGGGGAATTTTGAAACTCACAACTCTGTATTTTCTATAAAAATGGCCTTTACTTCTGTAACCACATGCTCTGCTTGGCAAATGATTGCGGCTCTGCATCCTTTTCAGCTGAATCGCTAATAAACCTCGGTAGCACTTCCTTCCATAATCCACTCCAGAATGCATTGTTGGTGAGACCTTTTATTGGGAAAAATCAGGGATTGAGTGCTTCTCTGTCTCGCCAGGGAAAAAGAACTCTTTTATGAGTCCAATTGGTATCTGCCTCCTGGCAAAGACCCCTAAATTCCCCCTCTATAACACAACCCCTAATCTAGAGCTTCGGTTCTCTTCTAGCGAGTTTCCAAGTGAGCCCTTCCACAAATTGAGGGGTGCTTGCACCCAGCCGAATCCAACCTGGGTCCCCGAGGTGTGGAACGTGTCTTGATGGATGGGAAATGCACCAAGTTCTAGCTGAGGGCCAAATCCCTCCCTGCTTTAAATCTAATTCGGGAGGTGGAAGTGTCAGCTGAAGGGAGAAGGACTTCATGGGATTGTTAGAGATGTTGACCCTGAAGGAGAAAGTGTGCTGTTTGGGCTAATGTTGTCTAGCAGCCATCAGAAAGAACTAGCAAGCGGAAGTCCTAAATGCGCCCAGAAAGGTGACATCCCCAGTGGCCTTTCCTGCCCTTTTCACTTCCTATTATTGGATCCAACTGTGGAGAGGGACCTTCTGCCCCACACACCGTTCTCTAGGTAGACCTTTTATAGCTTCCTATCCAGTGAGGTGTTTGAGAAAGGCAGCAGGCCGGATTGGTCAGATGGCGCATTCTTCGTTGCCAGAGCTTCAAACGGAACATCGCTGTGATGCGATTCCTGCAGTCGAACTGTCATAATCTATAGCCACGCTGCAAAAATCCAAAAAAGCTCTCTTAGTGAATCATAAACGTTGATACTTCTAGATCCTGACACTAGGGCTGGGCGGTTTCGTTCGTTAATTTCGTAATTCGTTATTAATTCGTATTTAAATTAGCTTACGATCCGATATCGAGCCATGCAGGAGCAATTAAAAATCAAAACAAAATTTTCAATTTATTTCGTAATTGTTTCGTAATTGTTTCAAAATTGTTTCGAAATTGTTTCGAAATTGTTTAGTAATTGTTTCCGTATGTCTGGTGCAAGTTTTAGGGTTGTTGTTTGTTTTATCAGTGATAAAAAAATAAATTATCACACCAGGTAAATACAGAATATATAGATTTCAGATTCAAAAGTTTTTATGCTCACTCCCTGAGCCAGCTTTGTTGTGATTAGCTGTGATGTTGGCAAGCCAGCGGGATAGCCAGTGGTGGCCTGAGCTCTGCTTTGGCCTCTTGGCCAATGGGGTGGAAGGAAGGCCGGCAACAGGAAAACAATGAAGAAATGTCCAGTTGACTGGTTTAAATGACTAATGTTTGCAAAATGGCCCAGCAATTGCGTAAGCCCTCAAGCTGGCCAGGGTTTATTGTTTAAGTTCCTTGGAATCACCATCTGTAGTCCGGCCCAAATGGGCAAGTCCTTTGTTTTTACAGTCCTGTGATATGGATTTCATTGATGAAGCAGAGATTGGGATATGACACAGCAGGAGAGGCGGTGACAAATCCCCAGTTCCTCACAGATGGGGAGATGTCCTTTGTGGTGAGTGATTCAGTATGTCCATAGACTCCCATTATCCTGGATGGCCTGGCCATTGGGCACTCCGTGTGAGACATGATTTTCAGAGGGAGGGGGAAAAAAAGGATAACCCAGGGGCACAATTCATTCCCCAGCCTCCCTCCTTCCCAAATACTTCCCAGAAGGAGAAAGAGAGAGAGAAAAAAACATAGATACACTCCACTTGCCTCACCTCCAACGGACTTCTGAAAATGCAGGCAACAGATGCAGGCAAAACATCAGAAGAGAATGCTACTGGAACATGGCTATACAGCCTGGAAAACCCACAGCAACCCAGTGGCTCCAGTATTGTTGGGCATGTGCTTTTTCCCCATCCCTGAATCACTCTAATTAATACAATTTTCACAGCCCTCGTTTCGCATAGACTGAATTCAATCATGTCACATTCAGACTGAGTTCTCTCTCGCTTCCCATTTCTTAAAAACATGGTAACGAGAACTGCCTGGGAAGGATGGTGTTGCTCCTGCGAGCATCGAAATTGATGTTTCGGTGGCTTCATCAATATTTTTGAAGGTGCCGTGGCGAGAAATGTCGCTCCCATACTGCTGCTGCGTTGGGCTCATCATTTCTGCGCCTGGAGCAAACTCCCCGTTTGACACCGTTTCCTTCCGCCCGACCCTCCCAGAAACACTGTTGGGGTGAATTAAGAATGACTGCAGACCTCAAGGGGCACAGCAGCTAGAAGATAGAATAACAACCGTTGTGTGTTTTGGGGTGTTTGGGTTTTTAAAGAAAGGATAAGCACATGCTTTATAGTTTTCCAATCACGCCCTCCCTGGGAACATTGCACACTGGACAAAACAAATGCCACAGAGCAAAGCAAAAACATAGCTGAGTTATTATCAACAGAATATCACTATAAAATCTGACCTTGTTCAGATTTTCAGTGTTCAGGAAACTCACAAATTAATTTTTCACTCAAAATATCAGGAAGCTTTAATCTTCTCATGTTGCACTATATACAGATCAGGATCCCCTGGTCCACCATCAGTCAACCCCTTAGAAGTTTTCTTCAAATTAAACGATTGTATTTCGATCTCCTCGTTCTAGTGTTCAATTGGAAATAGATACGAGAAATTTGGGCACTGAGCCTCAACAATGCAATACACAATGTGGGCCAATGTACTTAATACCACTTTCTAGTGAATTCTCTACCTGTTAGAGGGAGAGTGAAGTGTTCCTGTGTAACTAAATCTGAAATTGTTTAAAGTAACCACACGCTTTTTAAGTCAGTATTTTTGAAACAGCTAAGCTTGATACCTGAATTGTTCCAGTTCTCTTAAATAAACATCATTGTTTTGTTGTTCACAACATCTGCCTCATGTGTGCCTCTGTGGGTGAAGTTTTAAAAGCAGTTTCCTGCAATAATCAAGAGTCTATGATGGCAGCGTATAATTTTAAAGAACCATCTTTTAGAGTTACCTCAGAACAAAAGCCTGAGGGCTAATCCAACACACTCTTGCCTAAGATACTTCCAGAAAGCCAAGGGCTTATCAGTAGGGCTGGGCAACCACGGAAAAATTTGTTTCTAAACTCGATTTGTTTTTAGGGGGTTTTTGCGTTTTGATTTTTAAAAGAATTCCGAAATTTTCCTTTAAAAAAGTTCGAAATTTATGAAATTTCGGAAATTGCGAAACAATTACGAAACAATTACGAATCAATTCGTTAATGGCGGGCGCGACCGTGCAATACGCTAAAAAAACCTCCAAATGGGACAGGGGGAACTTTGAAGCTTCCCTCTCCCTCTGTTGTTGACTGTTGGTGTGATAATTATATTTTTTTTCACTGATAAAACAAACAACAACCCTAAAACTTGCACCAGACATGCGGAAATAATAACGAAACGATTTCGAAACGATTTCGAAACAATTACGAAACAATTACGAAACGAATTGGAAAAATTCGTTTCGTTTTTTAGTTGCTCCTGAATGGTTCAATATCGCTTCGTTATAAAAAAAAAAAATAACGAATTAATAACGAATTATGAAATTAACGAACGAAATCGCCCAGCCCTACTTATCAGTGTTTTTAAGTTGGTGGTGGCTAGTGAGATTTCAAAAAGGGTTTTCAGCCAGAAGAACTAGCTTTCCTTACAGCTTTTGTTTTGGGGCTTTTAATCACAGAAGCCTCACCCCAATCTAAATGGTGTTGTGCTTTTGGGATTTTTATTCTCAAATAAATCCTTCTATACTGTTATAATTGGTGGAACAGCGTTTGGGATTTGTGTTCCTTCCCAAATAAGATCCTGCTTGTTATACACTTCATCACACTACAGGGGGGAAATCCACTTAAAATACGGTTTCTGCCTCCTGCTGCTGTTAAAGGCTCACAACAACATCTGTTATAGAACTCCAATATGCTGATGACAATGTCATCTGTGCGCATTCAGAAGAAGACCTACAAGCCACTCTAAACACCTTCACAGAAGCATACGAGAAGCTTGGCTTGTCATTGAACATTGAGAAAACCAAAGTGCTCTTTCAGCAATCACCAGCCAACCCTGCTCCAATGCCAGAAATACAGCTTAATGGTGTAGCATTAGAAAATGTTGACCATTTCCGCTACCTTGGCAGCCACCTCTCCACCATTGACACTGAAATGCAACACCGCCTGAGCTCTGGGAGTGCAGCATTCTTCTGAATGAAGCAGAGAGTGTTTGAGGATTGGGACATCCGTAGGGAGACCAAAGTGCTTGTTTATAAAGCTATTGTCCTTCCAACCCTGTTCCACGCTAGTGAAACTTGGACTGTCTACAGACATCACACTCAACTCCTGGAACAATTCCATCAGCGTTGCCTCCGAAAAATCCTGAAAATCTCTTGGAAAGACAAGCAGACAAATGTCAGCATGCTGGAAGAAGCAAAGACCACCAGCACTGAAGTAATGGTCCTCTGTCATCAACTCTGCTAGACCAACCACGTTGTCCGAATGCTCAAAGATCAGTCTCCCAAAGCAGTTGCTCTACTCCAAACTCAAGAACAGGAAACAGAATGTTGGTGGGCAGGAAAAGAGAATCAAAGCCAACCTTAAAAACTGTGGCATAGACACTGAGAACTGGGAAGCCTTGAGCGCTCTAGCTGGAGGTCAGTTGCAACCAGCAGTGCTGTAGAGTTTGAAGAGGCACAAATGGAGGGCGAAAGGGAAAAATGTGCCAAGAGGAAGAAGGCGCGTGAAGCCAACTCCTTCCAGCTGGAAACCGATGCCCTCGCTGTGGGAGAATATGCGGATCAAGAATAGGACTCCACAGTCACCTACGTACCCACTAGGCTTGGGTAACCACGGAAAAATGTGGTTCTAAACTTGTTTTGTTTTTAGGGGGCCCTTGCGTTTTGTTTTTTTTAAATAATTCCGATATTTTCCTTTAAAAAATTTCAACATTTACGAAATTTCGTAAAATTACGAATCGATTCGTTAATGGCGGACGAGATTGCGCAATATGCTAAAAAAACCCTCCAAATGGGACAGGGGGAACTTCTGAAGCTTCCCTCTCCCTCTGTTGTTGACTGTTGGTGTGATAAAACAAACAACAACTATAAAACTTGCACCAAACGTGCAAAAATAATTATGAAATAATTATGAAATAATTTTGAAATAATTTCGAAATAATTTCGAAATAATTTCGAAATAATTACGAAATAATTACAAAATAATTACAAAATAATTAATTTCGAAATAATTACGAAATAAATTGAAAAAATTGTTTCGAATCTTTATTACTCCTCACACAATTCCTGCATGGCTCAATATTGGATCGTAAGCTAATTTAAATACGAATTAATAACGAATTACGGAATTAACGAACGAAACCACCCAAGCCTAGTACCCACCACTAGGACACCGCACTTGGAGGACAACCTTACTCAGACAACGAAGAATCACCTGACTACTAAACTACAAACCACAGAATTCCGCAGGAGGCAGAAACTGGATTTTTAGGCAATTTTTTTCTCTAGCGTGATGAGCCCGGGTTGCTGGCTAGGACGTGTCAGAGCACAACATGACACGCATCAAAGTGTTCCTTATGTGTCTGGTAGATCTGGGTAACCACGGAAAAATTTGTTTCTAAACTCGATTCGTTTTTAGGGGGGGTTTGCGTTTCGTTTTTTAAAAGAATTCCGAAATTTTTCTTTAAAAAAGTTCAAAATATACGAAATTTCGTAAATTACGAAATAATTACGAATCGATTCGTTAATGGCGGACGCGATTGCGCAATATGCTAAAAAAAACCTCCAAATGGCACGGGGGAACTTCTGAAGCTTCCCTCTCCCTCTGTTGTTGACTGTTGCTGTGATAAAACAAACAACAACTATAAAACTTGCACCAGACATGCGAAAATAATTACGAAATAATTACGAAATAATAATGAAATAATTTCGAAATAATTACGAAATAATAACGAAATAATTACGAAATAAATTGAAAAAATTTCGAATCTAATTTACTCCTCACACTATTTCTGCATGGCTCAATATTGGATCGTAAGCTAATTTAAATATGAATTAATAACGAATTACGAAATTAACAAACGAAACCGCCTAAGCCTAGGTGACGGTGCTTCATGAATGAGAAGAGACAACTCTGGAGTGAGTTCATGCTGCCAAAAACTCACTGCTTGATTTATATTCATTCAAAGGAAGTCACAATCCTCTTAGTTGATCCCCTGAGGATAGTCACCGTCTTGAAATGTCACCGTAGCTTTCAGGAGTAAAGGAACATCAAACCCAACATTTGCAAGAGAGTGTGTGTCTTTCCTTTTTTTGCAACTCAGTACGGTTCCCTTGGGGGATTTCTCTTCTCAGTGGGAGACGATTCATCTCCTCTTTACCTCTCCCTGGGTCTTTAAAAGGTAGAGAAGAACAGACGCTGAGAAATTCCCAGATCTCTCCTCACTCTGCGCCAGGTACAAAGGATAACTGGGACGAATATTTGACTTACTCTGTTCTGGCTTTTGCTGGAATCGGTCACTAGACATGGTTAGGCCCAGTCAGAATCTTCGTTATTCGGAATAAAGTCAGAAAAATTACCTTTTTGAAGCAAACTGGAAACAGGAAGTCCCCTTGCCCTCCCAAAGCTAGTCTCGCCATTTTTTTCCGACTCAGGAAGTGAGTTGGAAATGATTCAACTTTCCCCTCACTTCTGAGAATCCAGTTTTAAACCAGAGAAGGGAGAATTTCCTCCTGTTTTCTTTTTCCCCTTCTGACTCATGCCAGAGAATCCAGTTTTAAACCAGAGAAGGGAGAATTTCCTCCCGTTTTCTTTTTCCCCTTCTGACTCATGCCAGAGAATCCAGTTTTAAACCAGAGAAGGGTGAATTTCCTCCAGTTTGCTTTCCCCCTTTCTGGCTCAAGCCAGAGAATCCAGTTTTAAACCAGAGTAGGATGAAATTTCCTCCAGTTTGCTTTCCTCCCTTCTGGCTCAAGCCAGAGAATCCAGTTTTAAACCAGAGAAGGGTGAATTTCCTCCAGCTTGCTTTCCCCCCTTCTGGCTCATGCCAGAGAATCCAGTTTTAAACCAAAGCGGAATAGAGGGGTAGCATGACTTCCTTAGATCTAGACACTATACTCCTCTTGATGCAGGCCAAAATCCCATTGGCTTTTTTTGCCGCCACATCAAATTCCTGGCTCATGTTTAACTTGTTGTCCACGAGGACTCCAAGATCTTTTTCACACGTACTGCTCTCGAAGCATTGTCCCCCATTCTGTATCTTTGCATTTCATTTTTTCTGCCAAAGTGGAGTATCTTGCATTTGTCACTGTTGAACTTCATTTTGTTAGTTTTGACCATTCATCTCTCTAATCTGTCAAGATCGTTTTGAATCCTGCTCCTGTCCTCTGGAGTCTTGGCTCTCCATCCCAATTTGGTGTCGTCTGCAAACTTGATGATCCTGCCTTCTAACCCTTCATCTAAGTCATTAATAAAGATCCTGACCAGGACTGGGCCCAGGACAGAACCCTGTGGCACTCCACTGGTCACTTCTTTCCAGGATGAAGAGGAAGCCTTGGGGAGAATCACCCTCTGGGTTCGTCCATTTAACCAATTCCAGATCCACCTCACCGTAGTTTTGCCTCGCCCACATTGGACTAGTTTCCTTGCCAGAAGGTCGTGGGGGACCTTGTCGAAGGCCTTCCTGAAATCCAGGTACGCTCCATCCATGGCATTCCCGGCATCTACCCAGCTTGTTACTCTATCGAAAAAAGAGATCAGATCGGATGACGAATTGGATCATGACTGGTTTTTGATAAATCCATGTTGACTATTAGCAATGACCGCATTTGTTTCTAAGTGTTTGCAGACCACTTCCTTCACAATCTTTTCCAGAATCTTGCCTGGTATTGACGTGAGGCTGACCGGACGGTAGTTGTTTGGGTCATCCTTTTTTCCCTTCTTGAAGATTGGGATCACATGTCCAAAATCCCCATTTCCAGACCCCTGTGGGTCTGCATCTTGGTCATTAGTCACTGAAACCTCAGGCAATGGAACAAGTGGAGGCTGAACCACTCCACTCGCAGTCAATTAGCAGCCACTCTTTTGCTTTTCTCTCTTCACGCTCCGTGTTTGGTGCTGCTGAATGGAGCTGTTTGCCCCTGTTATCCTCTGAAGCATTTGAGGGAGACAGCCTACCAGCCACTAACACTGGTGTTGTTTCTTCTTCTTCTTCTTCTTTGTCTTCTCCTTGCTGAGTTAGCAACAGCTCCTTTTTCTCATCGCCTTGATAGATATAATTTTTTTCCCTGCGAATCGTTTGTCTCTGCCGGAGTGCCCAGACTTGCAATTGATAGCGAAAGACAGCCCACCGATTCCAGCGCCATGCTTGCTTCCTTCCCTGTAATTATGTTCCTTTCCTTTTAATTACATTCTCGTATTAATCTCCATTGTGTAAAACAATTTCCAATTTCAATTCATCTTACAGCCCAAAATCAACAGGGCTGAAATTAAAAGTAATCCATCGCGATGTTTCCATCGAAGCCAAAATACGGGCTTCTTCAGCCCCATTTTTAGAGTAGGCTTTGATAGACAGAAATGGCTCAGGATTTAGTCATATAAAAATGCTGTTTGATGAACATGTGGAAGATTGAGAGCACCTGTGTAATGGCTGTGAATGTCATGATGCAATACCAGGTTTCAGCGGTGGCCGGGAGAGCTTTTGCACAATTGAAACTTGTGCACCAGTCTGATCTGGCCACGGTGGTCCACGCTCTTGTTACATCCCACATAGACTACTGCAACGC
Source organism: Anolis sagrei (assembly GCF_037176765.1). Taxonomy (NCBI): domain Eukaryota; kingdom Metazoa; phylum Chordata; class Lepidosauria; order Squamata; family Anolidae; genus Anolis; species Anolis sagrei. Next base: position 14,189,519 of record NC_090033.1, read on the forward strand.
TCTCTACGTGGGGTTGCCCTTGAAGACTGTTTGGAAACTTCAACTAGTCCAGCGAGCGGCAGCCAGACTGCTCACGGGAGCATACCACCCCCCTGCTGTGCCAGCTCCACTGGCTGCCGATTCAGTTCCGAGCACAATTCAAGGTGCTGGTCTTGACCTACAACACCCTGTACGGTTCCGGTCCAGTGTATCTGTCCGAACGTATCTCCCTCTACGTCCCACCACGGAATTTGAGATAATCTGAGGGGGCCCTGCTCTCGACCCCACCACTGTCACAAGTGAGGCTGGTGGGGACGAGGAGCAGGGCGTTTTTAGTGGTGGCCCCTCACCTGTGGAACTCACTCCCGGGGGAAATCAGGGCATCATCATCTCTCCTCTCCTTCAGGAGGAAGGTAAAGACGTGGTTGTGGGACCAGGCCTTTGGGCACTCTGGCAATTAAATTAGACAATCAGGCAAGTAAGACCAGCAGGATTGATGAAGTGGAACGTAAAACTAGATCTATGAGTTAGCAAACGCTGACCTTCTCGGTGGTGGCCCCCCAGCTGTGGAACACCCTCCCTGTGGACATCAGACTGGCGCCCTCCCTTATGACGTTCCGCAAGAGACTAAAGATGTGGTTATTTGAGAAGGCGTTTGAGTAAGTGCTGCAACAATTGGCAATTGACGATCGGAACGAAACATGGATAACGGGATTCGGATTGTGATTCAACGATGAGACGTCGCGAATGATTTAGTGTAATTGTATTATTGATAATGATGTTGTTTAGTGTTGTTGTGATATTGCTTATGTTGTAATTTGTACCTGATTTTACATGTTGTACACCGCCGTGAGTCGCCCTAGGGCTGAGAACGGCGGTCTACAAGTGCAGCAAATAAATAAATAAATAAATAAATAAATAATGTAAGAGGAGAAATTGGGTTTGTATTTGGTTTTATTGATTTTATTGATTTTATGGTTATAATGCATGAATTGTTGTTAACTGTGAATTGATGTAATTTTGTGTATGATTGTTTTATGATGCAGGCATCGAATTGTGCCTTTGCCTTTGTAAGCCGCCCTGAGTCCCTTTCGGGGTGAGAAGAGCAGGGTAGAAGAACCCCAAATAAATAAATAAATAAATAAATAAATAAGGGGTGTGGTGATGACTGAGTCATCGCCATGTGAGGGTTTTTGCAAAGAGCCAGTATCTGTTACTGATGACCTGTTTGCAGGTGGCTATAAAAGGGGACGAAAGAATCCATCTTTCTCTCTCCTCTGTGACTCAATGTGAGTATCTGTCTATTCTAGATCTAGTCTTTAGAAGTCTGTGATTCTAAGGTTCTAGGATTTGTAAACTGATGTTGGATTGGCACCTTTCAGATGTGCTTTGATAGATAGAAATTAGGCTTGGGTGGTTTCGTTCGTTAATTTCGTAATTCGTTATTAATTCGTACTTAAATTAGCTTACGATCCAATATTGAGCCATGCAGGAATAGTGTGAGGAGTAAATTAGATTTGAAACAATTTTTTCAATTTATTTCGTAATTATTTCGTAATTATTTCGAAATTATTTCATTATTATTTCGTAATTATTTTGTAATTATTTTCACATGTCTGGTGCAAGTTTTATAGTTGTTGTTTGTCAACAACCCTCAGTCAACAACAGAGGGAGAGGGAAGCTTCAGAAGTTTCCCCTGTCCCATTTGGAGTTTTTTTTTAGCATATTGCACAATCGCGTCCACCATTAACGAATCGATTCGTAATTATACAAAATTTCGTAAATTTCGAAAATTTTAAAAGGAAAATTTCAGAATTCTTTAAAAAAACGAAACGCGATGGACCCCTAAAAATGAAACGAGTTTAGAAACAAATATTTCCGTTGTTACCCAGGCCTAATAGAAATGGCTCAGAATTTAGCATGATGAAACGAGAGAAGAGACGGCTAGAGGTCGTGTGGCGGGAACTCTGTGACGAGGAATTGAGATCAGCTTATAAGAATTTCAGAGAGTCTTATGAGCAGGCTATCACCGAGGCAAAGGGGGACATGAGAGAAGCCTCCTCGCAGGATTGCAAGACATCCGGGTGTCCCCTGGGCAACGTCTTCGTAGACGGCCGATTCTCTCGATCCAGAAGCAACCAGAGACGACTTGCAGCATGCATGACTTCCACCTGACATCCGCCGGGAAGTAGCAGCCAATAGTGAAAGGACCAAGGCAGAGACATCTCCAGCTCATCCCCTGTTTGGGTATCAGCCAGCACGTCAACGACTTAAATCAAGACATAGTTTTCTTAGATCTACAGAGACACTCGCTGTAACACCCCAGCAAGCAAGAGTCCAAAAGTGGCAGGCCCAAACCCAGCACCTCAATCCATGGGTGATACCAGATGAGAGACTCCCCCCGGGCACACAGAAGACTGGGCGACTTGGAAGGCACTGAACAGACTGCACTCTGGCACCACGAGATGAAGAGCCAATCTTAAGAAATGGGGCTGCAAAGAGGAATCCTCGACATGCGAGTGTGGAGAAGAGCAAAGCACTGACCACCTGCTGCAATGCACCCTGAGCCTCGCCACATGCACAATGGAGGACCTTCTTGCGGCAACACCAGAGGCACTCCAAGTGGCCAGATACTGGTCAAAGGACATCTAACCAACTACCAAGTTTGCAAAATCTGTGTGTGTTTTTTTCTTTTTCTTTTTAATCTGTGTGTTTGTTTTGTTCTCTTAGAATTGTAACACAATGGTATGGTTGCTGATGACACGATAAATAAATAAGGGGTCTGGTGGCCATCCCAACCTATAGTAATTTGCATGGGCATTGGAGTACATAAATTATATTGTCCATGGAGCAATAACCGAGGCAAAAAATCAACTCATTATGCTTCCTTGATAGCGTCTGCGAGCTCACACCCAGCACAATTATTTAAGATTATTAGATCTTTGACAACAATACCTTCCATCCCAAACAATAATGATCTGGCACCTTCTGCTGAGGTTTTTCAGAGCTATTTCGCAGAAAAGATCTCGATTCTCTGCCGGGATCACCCTGTCACGATTGATACAGTAAGTGAACTTGAGACTCCGTGGCCACTCGCTGGGCCCATCCTTGACTGGTTCACCCCGCTGGATGCAGAGGCCATCGATAGGATCATGACTGCAGCTAGGCCGACCACCTGCTCCCTCGATCCGTGTCCCTCCTGGCTAGTAAAATCTTGCCTGGAGGGATTATGTGAACCTCTGCTGAATATAATAAATAGCTTCCTTGAGCAAGGAGTTTTTCCAGAGGGTTGAAAAGAGGCGATGGTATCTCCGTTGCTGAAGAAACCAGACTTAGATCGTTTGGTCGGTTCCCTCTAGCTACCGCCCAGTCTCGAATCTTCTGTTTCTGGGCAAGGTGGTTGAGAGGGCAGCAGCGGAGCAGTTGCAGCAGTTCCTAAATGACACGGCTGGACTCGATCCCTTCCAGTCCGGCTTCCGTAGTGGGCACTAGACGGAGACTATACTAGTTGCCATCACAACTAGTATCCGCCAGATGGATCAACGTGGATCAGCGCTGCTCGTGTTAGCTCCAAATGCTCCTCACAGCAGCATTTGTTACAGTCAATCACAATCTATTGACCCACCACCTAGCCATGACTGTGGTTAGGGGAATACCCCTTAAGTGGGTGTCCTGCTTCCTTCAGAACCGGGGACAGCGTGTGCTGAGGGGAGGGATGGTTTCCGAGAGGTTTCCGCTAGTATGCGGGGTCCTGCAGGGAGCTGCTCTCTCTCCTCTGTTATTTAACATCTATATGCGACCGCTTGCCCGACTGGTGCGAAGCTTTGGGCTTGAGTGCCACCAGTACACTGATGACACTCAGCTCATTCTGTGGATGGAGGGCCGGCCAGACCCGGTACCCGAAAAATTTCCATCAGTGCCTTGAGGCCATTTCTGGATGGTTGCGTGCCAGCAGGTTGAGGGTGAACCCAGCAAAGACAGAGATCCTTTGGCTGGGCCATCCAGGTGGGAGGGAGATACTACGTCCGTCACCTTCTGTAAAGAGTCTCGGTGTCTTATTGGACCCTCTGCTCACAATGGAGGCCCAGGTCTCTGCTGTGAGCAGATCTGCGTTTTTCCACCTACGTCAGGCTAGGCGACTGGCTCCCTTCCTATCTAGAAACGACCTGGCTATGGTGATCCAGGCGACGGTCATCTTGAGGCTTGACTACTGTAACGCCCTCTACATTGGCCTTCCTTTGTCAGTGATCCGGAAACTGAAGCTGGTGCAAAATGCGGCGGCTCATCTTCTCGCCGGGGTGCCGGCGAGGTGTCGTATTACCCCAATTCTCCAACAGCTGCACTGGCTTCCGATTGAGTACCGGATTACTTTCAAGATGCTGGTACTAACCTTTAAGGCCTTATATGGTCTGGGGCCGGCGTACCTGAGGGCCCGCTTATCCCCATACCAACCCCAGAGATTACTCCGGTCTGAAGACCAAAATTTGCTTGCAGTCCCTAACATCCGGATCTATCATTTGTCATCTACTAGACAGAGAGCCTTTTCAATTGTGGCCCCTTATTTATGGAATGCTTTGCCGGTTGAAACTCGAACCATCCAAGACCTACTTGCTTTTCGGAAAGCCAAAACCTTTCTTTTCCGGCAAGCTTTTGATGGGTGAACAACCTGGGCTATATTCGTGCCAAGTTTGGTCCAGATCCATCATTGTTGAGTCCACAGTGCTCTCTGGATGTAGGTGAACTACAACTCCCAAACTCAAGGTCAATGCCCACCAAACCCTTCCAGTATTTTCTTTTGGTCATGGGAGGTCTGTGTGCCAAGTTTGATTCAATTCCATCGTTGGTGGAGTTCAGAATGCTCTTTGATTATAGGTGAACTATAAATCCCAGCAACTACAACTCCCAAATGACAAAATCATTTTTTTTGAGTGATGGTCCTTGTGTAGTGAGACATTTGTTGCCAAATTTGGTGTGATTTCGTTCATTGGTTCTTTTGTTTTTAAGGTACTCATGATGCACAGAGCATTTTTATATATATAGTAGGGCTGGTCAATTCGTTTCGTTAATTCGTAATTCGTTAAAAAATTCGTTAATTTTTGAATTACAAAACGATTACAAAACTTATTTTTAAACCCGGAAGTGTTTTTAAATATCGAAACGGCAGGCGCCAAAAAATTTTGTATTTCCGTCCATTTCGGAAATACGTAAGATGGCCGCCTGGCTTGCTGGGAGCTCTCCTCTCTCGGCGCCGGCTGAGCAAGCGAGCGAGAGGGCGAGCGAGAGGGCGAGCGGCGAGCGAGAGGGCGAGTGAGAGGGCGAGCGGCGAGCAAGAGGGCGAGGGCGAGCGGCGAGCGAGAGGGCGAGCGAGAGGGCGAGCGAGAGGGCGAGCGAGAGGGTGAGCGAGAGGGCGAGCGAGAGGACGAGAGGGAGGTCTCCTTCTCTTTCTTTCCTTTTCTCTTCTTTCTCTCTCTCTCACCTTTCGCAGGGGGGTTCTGAGCTCTCTTCCAAAGAAGGCTCACTTGCTTCCTCTTCTCTCTCTCTCTCTCTCTCTCTCTCTCAATTCGAGGCAGGAAACCCCTCCATCCTGCAGTCATCTACACTGCAGCCTGGATGAGGTTTGGCACCACATTGGCTCAATGCTGTAGCATCCTGGGAGTTGTAGTTTGGCAGCCTGGGAAAAAGAGCCCCTCCTGGAAGGAACCCATCCTAGCGAGAGGGCGAGCGAGAGGGCGAGCGGCGAGCGAGAGGGCGAACGGCGAGCGAGTGGCGAGCGAGAGGGCCCGCCAGAGTGAGTGCCTGCCTTCCCTCAATAATAATTTCTCCTCCCTATTCTACTAAACTAATAATTAAATTTAAAAAATATTTTAAAAATATTGAAAAAAAAGGGGCGCCATCTTTACAAAATGTTTTGTAAATATTTACGAAATTTCGTAAATAGCGAACTTTTTTTTTGGAAAATTTTGTAATTATTTTAAATATCGAAACAAAAAAACACCCCAATTACAAATCGATTTTAGAAACAAATTTTTGCGTTGTTACCCAGGCCTAATATATAGATATATATGGAATTTTTGCTCTGCAGAGACACTGTGTAAGCTTTGAACCTCACTTTCCAGCTCAGTGGCAATATGTCCTGGAAAAGGAATGGCTGCCGGCATTGACCATGAGAACCAGTATCTTGGGAAGCAAATGAAGAGCGAGTTATGAGCCCTCCGAGGATTAATCCTGGGCGATTAAATCATTGTAATGTGCAAACACCCATTTCTTCTTCATCGGGAAGGCTTATAAATATGTAATGATGTTAAGTAGGCCTTAATTTAAAGGTTATTTATCTTTTTTTCCCCTATAAATATTTGCAGTGCTTTCTGCCCGGGCATTAAATTAAGAAGGGAGGAAAGGCACACAAGGAGGCACGTTCTCTCAGCTGGAATTCGTACAGCTCCAAAGAGCAACGGCGCTCTGTTTGCTTTTTTCTGCAGAGCAGAAAGTCAAAATACGAAGCAAAAGCAGAATTGTCCTTCATTATCTAAAGATGGTGGGAGCTTAGGCTGTACTTATATGGAGCTATAAATTGAAAAAATTGTTTCCAATCTAATTTACTCCTCGCACTATTCCTGCATGGCTCAATATTGGATCGTAAGCTAATTTAAATACGAATTAATAACGAATTACGAAATTAATGAACGAAACCGCCCAAGACTACTATTTATTAGGCCTGGGCGGTTTCGTTCGTTAATTTTGTAATTCGTTAAATATTCGTTAATTTTAGCAATTACAAAACGATTACAAAACTTATTTTTAAGCCCGGAAGTGTTTTTAAATATCGAAACGGCAGGCGCCAAAAAATTTTGTATTTCCGTCCATTTCGGAAATATGTAAGATGGCCGCCTGGCGATGCTTGCTGGGAGCTCTCCTCTCTCGGCGCCGGCTGAGCAAGCGAGCGAGAGGGCAAGCGAGAGGGGCGAGCGGCGAGCGAGAGGGGCGAGCAGCGAGCGAGAGGGGCGAGCAGCGAGCAAGAGGGGCGAGCGGCGAGCGAGAGGGGCGAGCGGCGAGCGAGAGGGGCGAGCGGCGAGCGAGAGGGGCGAGCGGCGAGCGAGAGGGGCGAGCGAGCGGCGAGCGAGAGGGGCGAGCGAGCGGCGAGCGAGAGGGCCCGCCAGAGTGAGTGCCTGCCTTCCCTCCTTAATAATAATTTTAACTTCTCCTCCCTATTCTACTAAATTAATAATTAAATTAAAAAAATATTAAAAAAATATTGAAAAAAAAGGGCGCCATCTTTACAAAATGTTTTGTAAATATTAACAAAATTTCGTTAATACCGAACTTTTTAAAGGGAAAATTTTGTAATTATTTTAAATATCGAAACAAAAAAAACCCCAATTACAAATCGATTTTAGAAACAAATTTTTGCGTTGTTACCCAGGCCTACTATTTATCTCACCAGTTGAAGAAAAGCCATCGAGGTTTAATGCGATTCAGCTGAAACCGGATGCAAAGATGCAATCATTCGCCAGCAGAGCATGAGGAGATTACACCAATACAGTCATATTTATAGCAAATTCAAAGTTGTAGAGTTCAAACTCCCCGCCCCGGCTTCCCTGTTGTTCCCTGCCATGATTGGGCGATGGGCTCCAGTGGTCCGTAGGAACCAATGGGGAGATCTCTGCCACCTGGTGGCGACAGCCAATCAGGAGAGATGGAGGCGGGATGAGGGAGCACAAAGGAATCTGGGAAAGGAAGTGCCATGCCATGCGGCCGGCGAGACAAAGGCCAGCCTGATCTATTGTGTTTTGAGTGGAATGAATAATCAGAGCGAAGGCAAAAGGTTTTTTTCGAGGACCTTTTATTCTTCAGGAGGAAATATGATTAAGATTTTTGCCAAAGGGGCAAGCTGAGGGCTGGGCAATTCCTCCGAGGGCCACCAGCTGCCCAGGCTATTGTCCATGCAAAAGTAAGTTGTGGATAAAAACTATAAGTTACCATCCCTTGTTGGGGGGGGGGTCATCATGCTCGGCTTCATTTCTTTGCCTTCTGGAGATGCCGGAGCCTTCTGCCTTGGCTGGTCTTGCCACGGCTTCCTTCCACCCAAATGTCTTCTGAGCAGAGAAGAGAAAAACAGGACGGAAAGGGAAGATTTGAGAGCCACTGAAACCTTGTGTTAAACAGTGCATCAGAAGTCTGGGGCCAACTAAAACGACGCTTGTTTCCCCTCGGTTTTGGTGATTGACACCCCTGGAAGCCGTATATGACCCGAGGCCCAAACTTTGCCCACTCTTCCTTCAAGATTTATAGAAATCCGCAATTGTGGAGAAGGGGAGGGCGAGTGCTCCTTCCTGTCCAGCACAACTTGTCCCTTCGAGTGGATTGAATCTGACACTTCTCCGGAGCTCATCCTTCCCCTTGAGTGACAGTTTGAGCTCAAGGCTTGCTCGATATGCAAATAGATGCAAAGCGCATCTAATGCTTGGCTGCAAAGACCCGCTCGCTAAGTTGACAGAGAACACTGCCTTGCTGACTAATTCTTCGCAATTTCCATAAACCCTTCACTCCAGTGGCTGGGCTTGGGCTGAGCCCAGAACTTCACCACGTTGCTTCCCTTGGCCTCGTCGTTTTGAATATTTCTAAGCCTGTTGCTTTTTGATGATTTCTTCCACAATTCTGGTAGGAAAAACAGAAGCCTGCTTCTTAATAAGAGCCTTACTCGCCGTGGGAAGTATCATCTATGAGCCACAACTGGACTACGATGCCATTTACCAGGTTGTCTATGTTGTGCTTCTGATGTCGAGCACACCCCCCCCCCCAAACAAGGGATGGTGACTTATAGTTCTGCAAAGGACAAAGGTACCAGACTGCACAATAGGGGTTAGGTCTTGCTCAATTTGCCAAGGCCTTAACAACAATGAGGACCCCATGAAACTTCAGGAATAGCTAGACCTTGGGGTCTCTGCCTCTCTCGGGAGCTGTAGTTCTCCAAGGACGGGGAGCAAAGCTTGTTTCCAGAGACACCAGGTCCATTTGAACCACTCAAGAACTCCTGCCAGGACCTTTGTGCAACACCCTTGCGTTTTAGCCATCCCCCATGGACACGCTTTCCCCCCCACATGGACAAACCTTATGAAATCTTGCCTTTTATGAACTTTAGATATATGAAATGTGTTTTCTGATTTCTTTGTGTGGCAGAAGCCTTTCCCCTTTTCTTCTGACCTTTGTTTCCCCTATATACATGAAGCAACTCCACAAAAGGGACTACAAAGCCCCAAACATTCCTGGACTTCACTCTCTTCAAGGACCCATGAACTTTCTTCAAGACAACTTATGAATTCATGCTGTGTCCTGATATCGTCTGATTTGTATAATTGGTATTATTAATCTCTCTCTGGGGTCCTGGATGGGAAGATAGCTGCATATGATTTCCCTGTGTATAATTTCTATATGGTTTTTACGTTTATGTAAGGGAACCCCCTGGCCTTCAGAAACAAAAGACTGAAACCTCCTGCCAAAGACACACTTGCATGGATAAAAGAAGGAGATTCTTATCTCTAGCCTCGGGAGATGGCCCACTAGAGTAAAGCATTGTTTGACAAAAGTTTCCGTAACATAAGGGGAAATCTTCCCCTCTGCTTTTGTTTACTTAACATTAACCTCAGGCTGCCATCATTGTTCTCCTGTCGCACAGCCAGGAAGGATCAGAACACATGTTGATCCTTTGTCTCAGAGCACATGGCATCCCTTTGTTTAAAGATTCCTTTCCCAGATTCCTTTGTGCTCCCTCATCCCGCCTCCATTTCTCCTGATTGGCTGTTGCCACCAGGTGGCAGAGGTCTCCCCATTGGATCCTACAGACCACTGGAGCTTCCTGATTGGTCCAGAGGCGCCGGGGGTGGGAGGGCTGCCTCCCAGGTGTCCGCCCATCACCCAATCACAGCGGGGAATGTCTGAGGAGCCAGGGGCGGGAAGTATGAACTCTGGGTTTTCAAAAATTGTATAAATATGCCTGTATCACTGTGCTCCTGCATGCTTGTGGTGGAACTATTCCCACTTGCATCCGATCTCAGCTGAATCGCTAATAAACACCTCGATGCCTCTTCTTCGCTTTGGCAAGAGTCTCATTTCAATTATTAATATTAAATAAAATTGCTGGAATCAGGCTTCTCTGAAGGCTTACCAAGGTAGCGTTCCCTCTTTGGTGGGAACTAAGGGTCATCTCTCCTTGGAGTTGACCCCCCTAAAGCCTAGTTTGGCTTCACTTCTATAGAACCTTTCCCGAAAGTAGAAAGAAAGCATCAGCAAGGCTAATGAGGGTTGGAAAAGGTGCTGCCATTTTCCCCAGGACATACATTGATAGGAAGCCATATAATTAAATCATAGGCAGTTGCTCGTTATTTCTAGAAATGGGAAGGGGAACTTGACTGGAATGGAATCAGAGAATGAACTGGCACGTTTCTCTCTTTCACCCTTCATTTGTACCTCTTCAAATTCTGCAGCACTGCTGGTCACAGCTGACCTCCAACTGGAGCGCTCAAGGCCAGGGCTTCCCAGTTCTCAGTGTCTATGCCAGAATTTTAAAGATTGGCTTTGAGCCCATCTTTCAATCTCTCTTCCTGCCTACCAACATTCCGTTTTCCATTCTTGAGTTCGGAGTAGAGCAACTGCTTTGGGAGACAGTGGTCGGGCATCCGGACAACGTGACCAGTACAGCGAAGTTGATGGCGGAGGACCATCGCTTCAATGCTGGTGGTCGTTGCTTCTTCCAGCATGCTGAAATAACGTAACCTTATTAAACATGTCTGTTTTGGCACGAAAGGTTACCTGGATCCAATCTTGCTTCTCCCTTGGCATCTTGGCCCCAAAACCAGGCAAAAGCCCCCCCTGCCGTGTTAATGAATGCAATCCCGTTCAGCAAAGTCACAGCGTTACCTGTTCAACATTGTTCAATGTCCTCAGACCCATAGAGAATCCAGAAAGAGGGCGGTCCAGAAGTTACTTAGGCAATCCCTCGTTGTCCGAGTAGGTGACCTGCACGTTCTCCCGCAGTGAGGGCATCGGTTTCCAAGTAGAAGGCAGTCCCGGTCGGGTTGCCTTGCTGCGCCTTCCTCTTGGCACGTTTCTCTCTTTCGCCCTCTTCAAATTCTGCAGCACTGCTGGTCACGGCCGACCTCCAGCTGGTGCACTCAAGGACCAGGGCTTCCCAGTTTTCAGTGTCTATGCCTGAGTTCTTAAGGTTGGCTTTGAGCCCATCGTTCAATCTCTTTTCCTGCCCTCCAACATTCCGTTTTCCGTTCTTGAGTTCGGAGTATGAGATGGTGTTCAGGCATCCGGACAACGTGGCCGGTCCAGCGGAGTGGATGGTGGAGGACCATCGCTTCATTATTGGTGGTCTTTGCTTCTTCCAGGACACTGACATTTGTCCCCTTGTCTTCCCAAGAGATTTGCAGGATTTTTCAAAGGCAGCGCTGGTGGAATCGTTCCAGGAGTTGCATGTGACGTCTGTAGACAGTCCACGTTTCGCAGGCGTATAGTAGGGTTGAGAGGACAATAGCTTTATAAACAAGCCCCTTGGTATCCCCATGGATGTCCCGATCCTCAAACACTCTCTGCTTCATTCTGAAAGATGCTGCACTTGCAGAGCTCGGGCGGTGTTGTTTTTCAGTGTCAATGTTGACTTTTGTGGAGAGGTGGCTGCCATGGCAGGGTTGGGAGGACAATGGGTTTATAAAGAATCACCTTGGTCTCCCTACGGATGCCCCGGTCCTCAAACACTCTCTGCTTCATTCGGAAGAATGCTGCACTCGTAGAGCTCTGGCGGTGTTGTTTTTCAGTGCCAATGTTGACTTTTGTGAAGAGGTGGCTGCCACAGCAGGGCTGGGAAGACAATGGCTTTATAAAGAATCACCTTGGTCTCCCTATGGATATCCCGGTCCTCAAACACTCTCTGCTTCATTCGGAAGAATGCTGCACTCGTAGAGCTCTGGCGGTGTTGTATTTCAGTGTCAATGTTGACTTTGATGGAGAGGTGGCTGCCACGGCAGGGTTGGGAGGACAATAGGTTTGTAAAGAATCACCTTGGTCTCCCTACGGATGTCCCGGTCCTCAAACACTCTCTGCTTCATTTGGAAGAATGCTGCACTCGCAGAGCTCTGGCGGTGTTGTATTTCAGTGCCAATGTTGACTTTTGTGAAGAGGTGGCTGCCACAGCAGGGTTGGGAGGACAATAGCTTTATAAAGAATCACCTTGGTCTCCCTACGGATGTCCCAGTCCTCAAACATTCTCTGCTTTATTCTGAAAAATGCTGCACTCGCAGAGCTCTGGCGGTGCTGTATTTCAGTGTCAATGTTGACTTTTGTGAAGAGGTGGTTGCCACAGCAGGGTTGGGAGGACAATAGCTTTATAAAGAATCACCTTGGTCTCCCTACGGATGTCCCAGTCCTCAAACATTCTCTGCTTTATTCTGAAAAATGCTGCACTCGCAGAGCTCTGGCGGTGTTGTATTTCAGTGTCAATGTTGACTTTTGTGGAGAGGTGGCTGCCACAGCAGGGCTGGGAGGACAATAGGTTTATAAAGAATCACCTTGGTCTCCCTACGGATGTCCCGGTCCTCAAACACTCTCTGCTTCATTTGGAAGAATGCTGCACTCGCAGAGCTCTGGTGGTGTTGTATTTCAGTGCCAATGTTGACTTTTGTGAAGAGGTGGTTGCCACAGCAGGGTTGGGAGGACAATAGCTTTATAAAGAATCACCTTGGTCTCCCTACGGATGTCCCAGTCCTCAAACATTCTCTGCTTTATTCTGAAAAATGCTGCACTCGCAGAGCTCTGGCGGTGTTGTATTTCAGTGCCAATGTTGACTTTTGTGGAGAGGGGGCTGCCACAGCAGGGTTGGGAGGACAATAGCTTTATAAAGAATCACCTTGGTCTCCCTACGGATGTCCCAGTCCTCAAACATTCTCTGCTTTATTCTGAAAAATGCTGCACTCGCAGAGCTCTGGCGGTGTTGTATTTCAGTGTCAATGTTGACTTTTGTGGAGAGGTGGCTGCCACAGCAGGGTTGGGAGGAGGATAGGTTTATAAAGTATCACCTTGGTCTCCCTACGGATGTCCCGGTCCTCAAACACTCTCTGCTTCATTTGGAAGAATGCTGCACTCGCAGAGCTCTGGCGGTGTTGTATTTCAGTGCCAATGTTGACTTTTGTGAAGAGGTGGTTGCCATAGCAGGGTTGGGAGGACAATAGCTTTATAAAGAATCACCTTGGTCTCCCTACGGATGTCCCAGTCCTCAAACATTCTCTGCTTTATTCTGAAAAATGCTGCACTCGCAGAGCTCTGGCGGTGTTGTATTTCAGTGTCAATGTTGACTTTTGTGAAGAGGTGGTTGCCACAGCAGGGTTGGGAGGACAATAGCTTTATAAAGAATCACCTTGGTCTCCCTACGGATGTCCCAGTCCTCAAACATTCTCTGCTTCATTCTGAAAAATGCTGCACTCCCAGAGCTCTGGCGGTGTTGTATTTCAGTGTCAATGTTGACTTTTGTGAAGAGGTGGTTGCCACAGCAGGGTTGGGAGGACAATAGCTTTATAAAGAATCACCTTGGTCTCCCTACGGATGTCCCAGTCCTCAAACATTCTCTGCTTTATTCTGAAAAATGCTGCACTCGCAGAGCTCTGGCGGTGTTGTATTTCAGTGTCAATGTTGACTTTTGTGGAGAGGTGGCTGCCACAGCAGGGTTGGGAGGAGGATAGGTTTATAAAGTATCACCTTGGTCTCCCTACGGATGTCCCGGTCCTCAAACACTCTCTGCTTCATTTGGAAGAATGCTGCACTCGCAGAGCTCTGGCGGTGTTGTATTTCAGTGCCAATGTTGACTTTGGTGGAGAGGTGGCTGCCATGGCAGGGTTGGGAGGACAATAGGTTTATAAAGTATCACCTTGGTCTCCCTACAGATGTCCCGGTCCTCAAACACTCTCTGCTTCATTCGGAAGAATGCTGCACTCGCAGAGCTCTGGCCGTGTTGTATTTCAGTGCCAATGTTGACTTTGGTGGAGAGGTGGCTGCCACAGCAGGGTTGGGAGGACAATAGGTTTATAAAGTATCACCCTGGTCTCCCTACAGATGTCCCGGTCCTCAAACACTCTCTGCTTCATTCGGAAGAATGCTGCACTCGCAGAGCTCTGGCGGTGTTGTATTTCAGTGCCAATGTTGACTTTTGTGGAGAGGTGGCTGCCATGGCAGGGTTGGGAGGACAATGGGTTTATAAAGAATCACCTTGGTCTCCCTATGGATGTCCGGGTCCTCAAACATTCTCTGCTTCATTCTGAAAAATGCTGCACTCGCGGAGCTCTGGCAGTTTCAGTGTCAATGTTGACTTTTGTGACGAGGTGGCTGCCATGGCAGGGTTGGGAGGACAATAGGTTTGTAAAGAATCACCTTGGTCTCCCTACGGATGTCCTGGTCCTCAAACACTCTCTGCTTCATTCGGAAGAATGCTGCACTCGCGGAGCTTTGGCGGTGTTGTATTTCAGTCAATGTTGACTTTTGTGGAGAGGTGGCTGCCACAGCAGGGCTGGGAGGACATTGGGTTTATAAAGAATCACCTTGGTCTCCCTATGGATGTCCCGGTCCTCAAACATTCTCTGCTTCATTCTGAAAAATGCTGCACTCGCGGAGCTCTGGCAGTTTCAGTGTCAATGTTGACTTTTGTGACGAGGTGGCTGCCATGGCAGGGTTGGGAGGACAATAAGTTTATAAAGAGTCACCTTGGTCTCCCTACGGATGTCCCGGTCCTCAAACATTCTCTGCTTCATTCTGAAAAATGCTGCACTTGCAGAGCTCTGGCGGTGTTGTTTTTCAGTGCCAATGTTGACTTTTGTGAAGAGGTGGCTGCCACAGCAGGGCTGGGAAGACAATGGCTTTATAAAGAATCACCTTGGTCTCCCTATGGATATCCCAGTCCTCAAACACTCTCTGCTTCATTCGGAAGAATGCTGCACTCGCAGAGCTCTGGCGGTGTTGTATTTCAGTGTCAATGTTGACTTTGGTGGAGAGGTGGCTGCCACAGCAGGGTTGGGAGGACAATAGGTTTATAAAGTATCACCTTGGTCTCCCTACGGATGTCCCGGTCCTCAAACACTCTCTGCTTCATTTGGAAGAATGCTGCACTCGCAGAGCTCTGGCGGTGTTGTATTTCAGTGCCAATGTTGACTTTTGTGAAGAGGTGTCTGCCATGGCAGGGTTGGGAGGACAATGGGTTTATAAAGAATCACCTTGGTCTCCCTACGGATGTCCCGGTCCTCAAACACTCTCTGCTTCATTCGGAAGAATGCTGCACTCGTAGAGCTCTGGCGGTGTTGTATTTCAGTGTCAATGTTGACTTTTGTGGAGAGGGGGCTGCCACAGCAGGGCTGGGAGGAGGATAGGTTTATAAAGAATCACCTTGGTCTCTCTACGGATGTCCCGGTCCTCAAACATATATTTTACATTGGTGATAAGCAGTTGTACTGTCAAGACCCAGGCAGAGCAACGAGGCAAAACAGCAGCTTAAGGGTTAACAAAGGGTGTTTAATGGCAAATTAACAAGTCAAATGGCTCTTCTCAGCAGAGCGTGTAAACAAAAGAGCCTGCGGCTTGCAGGAATGTAAACAAAACAGCAGCCCAGGCAGTCTGGGCAGCAAAAAAAGAAAGCAGGAGTAAAGCAGGCAAACAGTTCGTGGTTAGAATGGAATACAGTCAGTTCAAAAATCACAACACAAAAAGCAGTATGAGGAGTGGTCCGAAGTCCACGCTGGAGACAGGCAGAATTGTAGAATAGTCAAGACGGTCCAGAGGTCAGGGCAGGAGACAAGACTCACGGTTCCAAGCCCAGCAAAGTAGTCAGCATGATCACGGAAACACGATTCTGGATGCAAGGACTCAAGGCAAGAGTTAACAGCAGGATACAGGGGTACACGACGCTTTGAACTCTGCAACATGATGGACCCAAGGCTACTCCTTAAATCCCATCAGAATCACTAGATTCGCTCCCAGGTGCATCCAGTTCCACAGGTGAACTGCGTTCCCTCCATTGTTGCCAATCTGCACTCCGGGCTGCATCCTGAGAAGCAGTATCCGAAACCCATGAGTCTGTGAACCCTTGGAACTCCCCACTGGAGGTTGGAGCATTAATCACATCCTGAATCTCCTGGACCCTAGTCCAGTCCAGCTCTTCATCATCACTTTCAGACCCGTAGCTATCTGCTATGTCTTTAAGACGCTTGGAAATGGATTCCTCATCGCTATCAGAACTGCATGCTACTCGCTTTACACCACGGTAATCCTCCATCTCCATCTCCTCATGAGTAAACCCCTGAAAGTCTTCCTCATCACTAGATTCTAGGAACATTTCCCTAATGTGCTTCAGCTGCTGCTGAGTGTCTTCCTCTTCCAAGCCTCGTTTCCTCCTACTAGCACTAGAAGATACATGAGGCACACGCTGAGTTACAACATGTACAGTGTGTGTTTATGGGCCCACAATGCTTTTCACTGGGCGGGTGAATTGCCTTTCTTTCTCCGCGCTTTGCAATGTCACCCCATCCCTCGCTCCCTTGTTCCACTTCCTTTATGGGAGGAAGGCTGTAAAATCAAATCAAATATTGAACATTGAAAACCCAACTAGAGTTCCCCGTCTTTTACAGCTGTGCCGGGTTGGCAGTGAAGCTGAAGGAGACACATTTGCATCTGTTGCTAAGGGATAAACAGTTGTCAGGTCAAAAAACAAAACGAAACAAGTCGCTGGGGACATCTCCGCGTAGATTGTCCTTCCCGGCTCCCGAACAAGTCGAAAGCAGTCCAATTTGACAGTGCTGATAATTGCCATCCGATATCAAGCAGGAGGATTACATTTCTCCCCTTCCTCCCGAGGGATGCTTGTAAAAGTATCACAAATGTGACTGTGATCCCTGATTATTTATCCAGGCGGGATTCCCAACGGAGATTGCAAAAGCAATCACTGCCCTCCCAAAATTGTCCTCATTTGCCCTTATTGATTCCAGGAAAGAGACCCACCTGATTGGCTACTTAGCAAAGTGATGTCGTTATTCCGCAAAGGCTAAAATAGAAGCGACTCTTTGGGTATTGTTGGACGATTGTTTCAAATGCCTGATGGTAAGACACCGAACTTGGAGGATAATCTTACTCCGACAACAAGGGATTGCCTAAGTATTGTTGGATTGCAATGGTGTCATTAGATAGATAGATAGATAGATAGATAGATGATAGATAGATAGATAGTAGGCCTGGGTAACAACGCAAAAATTTGTTTCTAAAATTGATTTGTAATTGGGGTGTTTTTTTGTTTCGATATTTAAAATAATTACAAAATTTTCCAAAAAAAAAGTTTCGGTATTTACGAAATTTCGTAAATATTTACAAAACATTTTGTAAAGATGGCGCCCTTTTTTTTTCAATATTTTTTCAATATTTTTTAAATTTAATTATTAATTTTGTAGAATAGGGAGGAGAAATTATTATTGAGGGAAGGCAGGCACTCACTCTGGCGGGCCCTCTCGCTCACCGCTCGCTCGCCGCTCGCCCTCTCGCTCGCCGTCTCGCTCGCCGCTCGCCCTCGCCCTCTCGCTCACCGCTCGCCCTCTCGCTCGCTGCTCGCCCTCTCGCTCGCCGCTCGCCCTCTCGCTCGCCGCTCGCCCTCGCCCTCGCCCTCTCGCTCACCGCTCACCCTCGCCCTCTCGCTCGCCCTCTCGCTTGCTCAGCCGGCGCCGAGAGAGGAGAGCTCCCAGCAAGCCAGGCGGCCATCTTACGTATTTCCGAAATGGACGGAAATACAAAAATTTTTGGCGCCTGCCGTTTCGATATTTAAAAACACTTCCAGGGTTAAAAATAAGTTTTGTAATCGTTTCGTAATTCAAAAATTAACGAATTTTTAAACTAATTACGAATTAACGAAACGAATTGACCAGCCCTAATAGATAGATAGATAGATAGATAGATAGATAGATAGAGATAGATGGACAGGAAGATGATAGATAGATAGATAGATAGATAGATAGATAGATAGATAGATAGGGGGAGAGAGGGGGGGAGAGAGAGATTCCTAGTTTGAAGAGACTCCAAGGGCCATCCAGTCCATCCTATAAGAGATAAATAGATCGATAGATCGATAGATCGATAGATAGATGAGAGAGAAATTCCGAGAGTTTGAAGAGAATCCAGGGGCCATCCAGTCCAACCTATAAGAGATAGATAGATAGATAGATAGATAGATAGATAGATAGATAGATAGTAGGCCTGGGTAACAACGGAAAAATTTGTTTCTAAAATCGATTTGTATTTGGGGGGGTTTTTTGTTTCGATATTTAAAATAATTACAAAATTTTCCTTTTAAAAAGTTCGATATTTACGAAATTTCGTAAATAGTAAAAAATTAATGAATCGATTTCCGAAACAATAACGAATCGATTCGTTAATGGCGGACGCGACCGCGAAATACGCTAAAAAACCTCCAAAACCTTCTGAAGCTTCCCTCTCCCTCTGTTGTTGACTGTTGGTGTGATATTATAATTTTTTTTCACTAATTAAACCATAAAACTGGCCCGGACATGCGGAAATAATAACGAAACGACCTCAAAACAATAACGAAACGAATACAATATCGAAATATGAAGCATTTACAAAACATTTTTGAAAATTCGTTTTTTTAAATAATTGCTCCAGAATGGTTCGTTATCGTTTTGTAATTGGAAAAATTAACGAATTATTAACGAATTACGAATTAACGAAACAAAACCGCCCAGGCCTAATAGATAGATAGAGGGATAGATCGATAGAGATAGAGAGAGATGGACAGGAAGATAGACAGACAGACAGACAGACAGATAGATAGAGATTCCTAGAGTTTGAAGAGACTCCAAGGGCCATCTAGTGCAATCTATAAGAGAGAGAGAGAGAGAGAGAGAGAGAGAGATGGACAGGAAGATAGATAGATAGATAGATAGATAGATAGATAGATAGATAGATAGGAAGACAGACAGACAGACAGACAGACAGACAGACAGGTAGATAGATAGATAGATAGATAGATAGATAGATAGAGATTCCTAGAGTTTGAAGAGACTCCAAGGGCCATCTAGTGAAATCTATAAGAGAGAGAGAGAGAGAGAGAGAGAGGGATGGACAGGAAGATAGATAGATAGATAGATAGATAGATAGATAGATAGATAGATAGATAGACTGTCAATGTTTCAAAGGAATAATCCCTGAAAATGGGATTTCCCCTGAAAATATTGGTGAAAGCAAAACCAATTTCTGAGTTTAGGGATATAAGGTTTGCCTCAAGGGGAAACCTATTAGATCAGGCATCATTTGGAAATCAAGTTGGGAGATTCCTGCTCGACCCCACAACCATTGTCTTGTGGGGTCCCGCAGGGGTCAATACTATCTCCCATGTTATTTAACATCTACATGAAGCCGTTGGGAGAAATCATCCGGAATTTCAAGGTGTTCCAGCGAGTGTCTCTGTTGATCTTAGAAAACGATTTCTTGACCCCTCGAGGGTTGCTCCCAGAAGGTGTTGTTAGGGGACTCCTGCTTGGCCCCTCGGCCATTGTAGGGTTCAGTACTGTCCCCTATGTTATGCAACATATAAATGAAGTCGTTGGGAGAGATCATCCGAAGTTTCGGGGTGTGGTGTCACCTGTACGCAGATGACGTCCAACTCCGTCACTCCTTTCCACCTGCCACTAAGGAGGCTGTCCAGGTCCTGAACCGGTGCTTGGCTGCTGTGACGGTCTGGATGAGGGCGAACAAATTGAAATTGAATCCAGACAAGACAGAGGTCCTCCTGGTCAGTCGAAAGGTCGAACAGGGCATAGGGTTACAGTCTGTGTTGGAATCTGAAGACGCAGGTTCACAGTTTGGGAGTAATCCTGGACTCATCACTGAGCCTGGAACCGCAGGTCTCAGTGGTGGCCAGGAGAGCTTTTGTACAACTAAAACTTGTGCGCCAGCTGCGCCCGTTCCTTGGGAAGTCTGACTTGGCCACGGTGGTCCACGCTCTAGTTACATCCCGTATAGACTACTGCAACGCTCTCTACGTGGGGTTGCCTTTGAAGACTGCTCGGAAGCTTCAAATGGTCCAGCGCTCGGCAGCCAGGTTGCTAACAGGAGCGGTGCCCAGGGAGATACAATTTCCCTTTTGTGCCAGCTCCACTGGCTGCCAATTTGCTACCGAGCACAATTCAAAGTGCTGGCTTTAGCCTATAAAGCCCTAAACGGTTCTGGCCCTGCTTACCTGTCCGAATGTATCTCTCCTTACGAACCTCTAGGAATTTAAGATCTTCTGGGGAGGCCCTGCTCTCGGCCCTGCCATCTTCACAGGCTCGATTGGTGGGGACGAGGGATAGGGCCTTCTCAGTGGTTACCCCTCGGTTGTGGAATGCCCTCCCCAGGGACATTAGATCAGCCCCCACCGTCTTAACGTTTCGCAAAAAAAGTTAAAACCTGGCTATATGAGCAGGCCTTTTCAAACACAGTGTAGTTATGAAACTCTGATCTCGGAACGGTTGGACAATGTGACTGGATAATGACTGGTAATGAAACGCGGAGGACTTATGGTTTTTATTGTGTTGCTGATGTTAATTGTAATGAATTTTAATGTTCTTTAATTATTTTTGTACTATTGTGGGCATCGAATTGTGCCGTTTTGTAAACCGCCATGAATCGCCCTCAGGCTGAGAATGGCGGTATAGAAGCATAGTAAATAAATAAATAAATAACAAATGTGGGTCTGTCTTTGGTATCCAATTGTCGCCTCTCAGCTCCGGGACTTTCTAGACGGCATCAATTACCTGGACTAGTCACAGTCTGGTTTCAGACCTGGTCACGGCACCGAGACAGCTTTGGTCGCCTTGGTGGATGACCTCCGCAGAGAGCTGGACAGGGGGAGTATGACGCTGTTAGTTCTCTTGGATATCTCAGCAGCTTTCGATACCATCGATCATGGTATCCTTCTGGGACGACTCTCCGGGATGGGTCTTGGAGGCACGGTTCTGTCATGGCTCCAGTCCTTCCCAGAGGGCCGTTCCCAGATGGTGAAGCTGGGAGACGCCTGTTCGGACCCCTGGCCCTTGACCTGTGGGGTCCCGCAAGGATCCATGCTTTTTAACATCTACATGAAACTGCTGGGAGAGGTCATCCAGAGTTTTGGAGTTGGGTGCCACCTCTACGCAGATGACACACAACTCTACTACTCATTTCCACCCAAATCCAAGGAGGCCTCTCGGGTGCTGGACGAGTGCCTGGCCACTGTGTCTATCTGGATGAGGAAGAAGAAGCTGAAGATCAATCCCGACAAGACAGAGGTTCTTCTAGTCAATCGTAAACCTGACCGGGGTATAGAGTGGCAACCTGTGCTGGACGGGGTTACACTCCCCCTGAAGTCACAGGTCCGCAGTTTGGGAGTCCTCTTGGATTCATCACTTACGCTTGAGGCTCAGGCGTCGGCGTTGTCCGGGAGGGCTTTTGCACAACTAAGACTTGTGCGCCAACTGCGACCGTACCTCGCAAAGGCTGATCTGGCCAGGGTGGTCCATGCCTTAGTCACCTCTAGGTTGGATTATTGTAATGCGCTCTACGTGGGGCTGCCCTTGAAAACGGCTCAGAAATTCCAACTGGTTCAATGGGCGGCGGCCAGGACGTTAATTAATTTATTTATTTACTTTGCTTATATACCGCTGTTCTCAGCCCAGGGGCGACTCACAGCGGTGTACAACATAGGAAAAACAAAATTCAGGACACAGTATAAAAACAATTCACAATCCAGCATTATACAAAAACATCGTCATTACTACGAAAACCATTCAACGTCGTCTCATCATCCAAATCACAATCCAGTATCAATTTCCGTTGTTCCAGTCCTATAGTCATTACCAATCATTGCATTTCTTGTTCGAACGCCTTCTTGAACAACCAAGTCTTTAATTTCCTGCGGAATATCATCAGGGAAGGAGCCAGTCTAATGTCCATGGGAAGGGTGTTCCACAGCCGAGGAGCCACCACCAAGAAGGCCCTATTTCTCGTCCCCGCCAGCCGTATCTGTGACGCAGGCGGGATCGAGAGCAGGGCCTCCCCGGAAGATCTCAAAGTCCTGGTGGGCTTGTAGGTCGAGATGCGGTCGGATAGGTATCAGGGAAGGAGCCAGTCTAATGTCCACGGGAAGGGTGTTCCACAGCCGAGGAGCCACCACCAAGAAGGCCCTATATCTCATCCCCGCCAGCCGTGCCTGTGATGCAGGCAGGATCGAGAGCAGGGCCTCCCCGGAAGATCTCAAAGTCCTGGTGGGCTCGTAGGTCGAGATGCGGTTGGATAGGTATCTTGGGCCGAAACCGTTATCTGGCGCCCCTTACAGAGAGAGGTCAACCCTCCTGTTTAAGGAGCTCCATTGGCTGCCGTTTACCTACCGAGCCCAATTCAAGGTGCAGGTGCTTACCTACAAAGCCCTAAACGGTTTGGGACCAGCCTACCTGCGTGACCGCATCTCCGTATACGAACCCACGCGCTCCCTCCATTCATCCGGAGAGGCCCTGCTCGCGATCCCACCTGCGTCGCAGGCTCGTTTGGTGGGGACGAGGGACAGGGCCTTCTCTGTGATTGCCCCCCGACTTTGGAACATCCTCCCCAAAGACATTAGACTAGCATCCACGCTCAGAGCCGTAGCCAGAAAAAATTTTCGGGAGGGGTTGAAATTTTCGGGGGGGGGGGGGGTTTGAAAATTTCGCAGGGTGAGGGTTTTGAAACCTGCCTCCTAGCTCACGCTGAAGCAAAGAGCACAGCAGGGGGCAGAGCAGCCTTCAATAGCCTGCAGCTCCGCCCTTGTCAACCACTTCCACCAAGTCTGGCCTCCTTAATGAGAGCGTTCAATATTCCCCCCCCCCCCCAACTTGGTTGCTTCACTACTGTTCTGTCGTGCGCTGGGCCTGTAAATAATTGTCTTTAGAACAGGATGTGCAACCTTTGCTCAGCGGGATGCCAGGGGGCCTAAAGAGAAGTTCTCAGAGGTTTCCACCACAAACAGTCTTTAGATGGCTTGAGAAGCATAACAAAGTCTTTTATTAATGAACAATCCAACAGAAACCTCTCTTGTCTTCAGTAAAGTTAAGCAAATAATTCCAAGCTTTTAGGCAACTGGTGAATTCTTAATCTTGCCCACGAAGGACAGGCAACTGTCTTCAATAACTTCTTCTTTAAAGGAAAATCCCTTTTTTAACTTCTCCCAGGCTGACTGTAATCTAACCCTTACTGATGTGGGCTCCGCTACCGGGTCGAACTGCGTCTCGAACGCCGAGTGGACCTACCAGTAAAGGCTTAGATATTCTCCAGCTGGAGTTCTTTGGTCTTTAAGGCTGTTTTCCTGGAAATTCTTTGGAGACTCTTAAGACCTTTCTCCCCCGGGAGGTCTTAAGGGTTGAAGCTTTTGTACAGGCGAAGCTTGCACACATCCTATACATAAGCTTTCCTTGCTGAGAATAACTAAAAATGGCTCCCTTCCCTTCCCAATTGCCCTGAGCAAGGGGGGCGGAACCCCACGCTGACAGTCTTTAGGAAGAACTTGAAGACTTGGCTATTCCGATGTGCCTTTCCGGAATAGGATAACCCAGCACTACTTCCCAGAAGCACTTTATTAGAGTTTAAGACTCTCTGCACATTGCACTTGCCCAGAATCCCAACATATCACCTCACACACCCACAACTTTTAACCTGTACCCATCACTGGCCCGGCCCTGGTTTTATTGTGTAATAGTGTAATGTTTTGTTGTTCTTATTGCTTATGTTTTGAATTTGGTTGTATTATATTGTTATTGTCACAGGAGCTGTCTTCATAGACCTGTCAGTGGCTTATGATACTGTGAACCACCGTCTCCTCCTGAGAAAAATGTATAATATCACAAAGGACGACCACCTCGCCCGCCTCATAGGAAACCTGCTACAGAACAGGAGCTTTTTTGTTGAGTGCCAGGGCCAGAGAAGCAGATGGCGGAAACAGAAGAACGGCCTGCCTCAGGGGAGCGTGCTTGCTCCATCCATGTTCCACATCTACACAAATGACCAGCCACTGCCAGAAGGGACAGAGAGTTTCATCTATGCTGATGATTGTGCCATTACCGCTCAAGAAGGGAGCTTTGAGATGGTTGAACAGAAGCCCTCCGAAGTTCTAGGTGCTCTTACTGCCTATTACAGGGAAAACTAACTGATCCCTAATCCATCTAAAACACAGACATGTGCCTTTCACCTTAAGAACAGACAAGCATCCCGAGCTCTGAGGATGACCTGGGAAGGAATCCCACTGGAGCATTGCAGCACACCCAAATACCTGGGAGTCACTCTGGACCGTGCTCTGACCTACAAGAAGTGCTGCCTGAACATCAAGCAAAAAGTGGGTGCCAGAAACAATATCATACGAAAGCTGACTGGCACAACCTGGGGATCACAACCAGACACAGTGAAGACATCTGCCCTTGCTGCTGAGTACGCATGCCCAGTGTGGAACACATCTACCATGCTAAAACTGTGGATGTGGCTCTTAATGAGACACAGGATGTTTACGCCTCACACCACTGGAGAAATTACACTGCTTAGCCGGTATCGCACCACTACTGCTTAGCCGGTATCGCACACTGCTTAGCCAGTATAGCAGCCAATAGTGAAAGGACCAAGGCAGAGACATCTCCAGCTCATCCCTTGTTTGGATATCAGCCGGCACGTCAACGACTTAAATCAAGACATAATTTTCTTAGATCTACAGAGACACTCGCTGGAACACCCCAGCAAGCGAGAGTCCAAAAGTGGCAGGCCCAAACCCAGCACCCCAATCCATGGCTGATACCAAATGAGAGACTCCCCCCTGGACGGACAGAAGACTGGGTGACTTGGAATGCGCTGAACAGACTGCGCTCTGGCACCACGAGATGCAGAGCCAACCTTCAGAAATGGGGCCACACAGTGGAGTCCACGACATGTGAGTGTGGAGAAGAGCAAACCACTGACCACCTGCTGCAATGCACCCTGAGCCCTGCCACATGCACAATGGAGGACCTTCTTGCGGCAACACCAGAGGCACTCCAAGTGGCCAGATACTGGTCAGAGGACATTTAGTCAACTACCAAGTTTGCAAAATCTGTGTGTGTGTTTTTCTCTTTTTTGTTCTTTTTTTCCCCTCTTTTTCTTTTTGTATGTTTGTTTTGTTCTGTTAGAATTGTAACACAGTGGTATGGTTGCCGATGACACGATAAATAAATAAATAAATAAATTGTCTGTTGCTGTTGTGTTGAGGCCTTGGCCTTTGTAAGCCGCATTGAGTCCTTCAGGAGATGCTAGCGGGGTACAAATAAAGTTTAATAAATAATAATAATAATAATAATTATTATTATTATTATTATTATTATTATCCAAGCCACGGCCAGGACTTGCAGGCTGTGCTAGCTCTCGATTCACCGCCATATCCACAGTCCCATCCTCCGCATCGCCGATGCCGGTCCCTCCTGCCAGGCTTTAATGCTTCCAATCTCCTCTTGATTATTCCCCAGGTCGGCAGCCAAATAAGCCGTTCGGAATTAAAGCCCTTCTTCTCCGCTGTCGGGTTGCTATGGAGATGCCTCGGTGGTGAAATTTCCCTCTTGCTCGGTCTGTCTTGCTTCCCTGCGCCAACCCGCCGGTGGAATGATGCTCATTTCGGAGGCCGTTGTTGAAGGGAACCGAGAAGAAAGAGCAGGTAGCGGAATCTCACCGCCGATGCGACGAAGGAATGGCAGCTCAAGGAGAGCCGCCTTGCAAGCCGTGGCTGGAAACAGAAGGTGGTTAATGCATCCCAGCGGTTCCCCAAGCTTTCCCGCGTCTTCCTTGACAGTTTGCGCAGCCTCCCGCATCCCACTCTGTCCCAAATGTGTCTCAGCTGGTGCGACGGATCAGCCAGCAGGAAGCCCAAAGTTTGCTCACCCACATTTCCCCCTTGGCATGAGACGCTCTCAATGGAGATTTCAAAAACGGTTCCCTGCGTGGAGTGTTGTGTGCTTTCGGGGCTGTATGGTCGGTTGTGCTTTTCCTGCACGGCAGGGGGTTGGACTAGATGGCCCCATGGGGTCTCTTCCAACTGTATTATTCTATGGGTCATCAAGTTTGCAGACGACACCAAATTGGGAGGGAGAGCCAATACTCCAGAAGAGAGGAGCAGAATTCAGAACCATCTGAACAGATGAGAGAGACGATGGGCCAAAACTAACAAAATGGAGTTCAGTGGGGACAAATGCAAATGCTATCCCTCCCAATTTGGTGTCGTCTGCAAACTTGATGATCCTGCCTTCTAGCCCTTCATCTAAGTCATTAATGATGATCTATCAGAGTGAGACCCTGGGGTCTATGCGCAGCGGAGATGAGGCTACTAGATCACACAGACACAAAACAGGACACTGCAGTCTGCCAGTTTTAGAAATAACAAAGTTTTTACTCAGTACATCTCTACACGTCAATTTCCAAGCGAGCTTAAATCGGGAACTACAAAGCACAGCAATAGTACGGTTACAGAACATGTGCTTATCAGTTTCTCTTTGGCTGTAAGCCGGCTACTCCCTAATTCTTCCCAGACAGAGAGAACTTGTTATCTTACTTCTGCCAAGGTCTCTTCTCTCTCTGTCTCTTACAACAACAAATCCAGCATACAATTGAACATAACTGAATCCATCTTGAATACATATGAACACCATTGTTAAGCATATTGAAACCCACTGAAAAAACATACATGCATACTTTCAATAATCCTGACATGATCCTGAGGCCCAGGACGGAACCCTGCTGATGGCACTCCACTTGTTACTTCTTTCCAGAATGAAGAGGAAGCATTGGTGAGCACCCTCTGGGTTCGCCCATTTAACCAATTACTGATCCACCTCTCCGTAGTTTTGCCTAGCCCACATTGGACTAGTTTCCTTGCCAGAAGGTCATGGGGGACCTTGTCGAAGGCCTTACTGAAATCCAGACACGCTCCATCCACGGCATTCCCCGCATCTACCCAGCTTGTAACTCTATCGAAAAAAGAGATCAGATGAGTCTGGCATGACTTGTTTTTGATAAATCCGTGTTGACTATTAGGGCTGGGCGGTTTCATTTCGTTAATTCGTAATTCGTTAAAAATTCGTGATTTTTTTTGTTAACGAAGCGATAACGAACCATTCTGGAGCAGCTTAAAAACGAAACGAATTTCTCAATTCGTTTCGTAAATGCTTCGTATTTCGTTATGTATTCGTTTCGTTATTGGTTTGAGGTCGTTTTGTTATTATTTCCGCATGTCTGGGGCAAGTTTTATAGTTGTTTTTTGTTTAATTAGTGAAAAAAAATTATAATATCACACCAACAGTCAACAACAGAGGGAGAGGGAAGCTTCAGAAGTTCCCTCTGTCCCATTTGGAGGTTTTTTAGCGTCCGCCATTAACGAATCGATTCGTTATTGTTTCGTTATTGTTTCGTAATTTTTTTACCATTTACGAAATTTCGTAAATATCGAACTTTTTTTTTTTAAAAAAATCGGAATTCTTTTAAATATTGAAACACAAAACCCCCCAAAAAACGAATCGATTTTAGAAACAAATTTTTCTGTTGTTACCCAGGCCTATTGACTATTAGTGATGACCGCATTTGTTTCTAAGTGTTTGCAGACCACTTCCTTAACAATATTTTCCAGAATCTTGCCTGGTATTGATGTGAGGCTGACCGGACGGTAGTTGTTTGGGTCATCCATTTTTCCCTTCTTGAAGATTGGGCCCTCCTCCAATCTGCTGGAACTTCTCCCATTCTCCAAGAACTCTCAAAGATGATTGCCAATGGTTCCGATATGACTTCCACTAGTTCCTTCAATACTCTTGGGGGTAGTTGATCTGGCCCTGGGGACTTGAACTCATTAAGAGCGGCCAGGTATTCCTGGCCGACTTGTTTCCCAATTTGGGGTTGGATGTCCTCTAATCCCTCATCCACTCCAACTTGCTGAGGTTGAAGACTCTCTTTTTGTGAGAAGACCGAGGCAAAGAAGGCATTAAGTAGTTCTGCCTTTTCCCTATCCCCTGTCAGCATTGCCCCATCTTCTCCTCGAAGACGCCCTATTGCTTCCTTGTTTTTCCTTTTTCTACTGACATGAGAAAAGAATCCCTTTTTATTGTTTTTAATGTCCCTGGCAAGCCTGAGCTCATTTTGTGCTTTAGCCTTGTGTACCTTTTCCCTACAGGTGTTGGCTATTTGTTTGAATTCTTCTTTGGTGATTTCTCCCTTTTTCCACTTCTTGTGCATGTCTCTTTTGTGTTTCAGCACAGTTAGAAGTTCTTTGGACATCCATTCTGGCTTCTTTGCAGATACTCCACTTAGGCAGGAAAAACGAAATGCAAAGATATAGAATGGGGGACGAGGCCTGGCTCGAGAGTAGGACGTGTGAAAAAGATCTTGCAGTCCTTGTGGACAACGAGTTAAACATCAGCCAACAATGTGATGCTGTAGCTAAAAAAGCCAATGGGATTTTGGCCTCTATAGTGCCTAGATGCAGAGAAGTCATGCTCCCCATGTTCTATTCTGCCTTGGTCAGACCACACCTGGAATCACACTGTGTCCAATTCTGGGCACCGCAATTGAATGGAGATGTTGACTTTAAGCGGGAATGTGTCCAGAGGAGGACAACTTAAAGGATTAAGGGTCTGGAGAACAAGCCCTATGAGGAGTGGCCTCAAGAGCTGGGCATGTTTCGCCTGCAGAAGAGAAGGCTGAGACATGATGAGGGCCATGTATAAATATGTGAGAGGAATTCATGGGGAAGAGGGAGCAAGCTTGTTTTCTGCTGACCAGGATGGGGAGTAATGGCTTCAAATGACAGGTTCCTGCCGCATATCAGTACTGCCATCTGTTGCGGAGTTATGAAGGTGGAGGCATTACTTTTCATCCAACCCTCGTATATTTGTGGAGTTTCCCCCCATTTTGCTGCCCCGAAATGAATGTGGAGAGTCAACTGGACTTTGAATTTTGGCCAGAAATGGACCAGTAACCACTGAAGTTTCGTCTCCCTCGATCCAACCAATACTAGTCTCTTGGATTCGCCTTTTCCTCATTCGGATGATCCGCCGCGCTCCTTTCTGCCCCTTTCGCTCCGCTTTGACCAATTCCATTTTGCAGCCTCTGTTTCTTTGAAATTGCCAATTTCCTGCTTCAGTTCAAGCCCCGCGATGCTTCCCGCGCATGCATCTCATTGTCTCGGCCATAAAAGAGATCCCTCGCAGCTGGGAAAAATAAAGTTTCTGCCGAATTAATGAAAAGGTGTTAATTTAAGCGAGGGTGGCTTCCTCGATTTGGAGGGGATTTATTCGAGCCAGTGCGTCATTCAAAGCGACCGGTTATTTATTATTACTCTTATTATTATTTGCCTGCCAACTTGCCCCCGCCGCGTCCTTTCTTCATCCGACTCCCGGGGGAAATTCCGATCACCGAGACGCGATGATTTGGATTAAAGGTATAATATCCAGGGTAGCAGCAGCAAAAAAGGAATAAAGGGCTAATTAAAATTCCACCGGAGTGAGCAAATTGCCTACAAATGAGACGATTCGCAATGGAGCTAAGCGCCGGTGCCAAAACATTGCCTCCCTCCGAGCCTCCTCCTTTCCCTCAGGAGATGCCAGGGTGACATCTGGAAACAACTACGGGAGGGCGGACAATGGATGATGGGATTTGGAGTACTTTCTAACACTTTGGTTCCCAACAATGACCAATAAAGACCAAAGTTGGTACACAGAGCATCCATGACCCATTCTACATCCTACTGCAGTTTGGAGGAGGATGGCCCACGGATGATGGGACTTGAAGGAATTTTACTCACTTCCCGAGACCGCTGCAACCCTCATCCAATGTCTGATCAAGACCAAATTTGGCATACCGAGTCCCTGTCAGAGTTTGGCGGTGCACAGCAGAAGGTCAGCAGACACTGTGATGCAAAATAAGGACTCTGCAGGCTTTGAGTTACAAAAGAAACTAAGTTTACTAAGCACGTTCAATAGACACGTCTTACTACAGAGAGCTACAATTCAGGAACTAGTCAAAACGAAAGTCTCTTCACATCTGCTTATTAGACTTGGGTAACCACGGAAAAATTTGGTTCTAAACTCGTTTCGTTTTTAGGGGGCCCTTGCGTTTCGTTTTTTTTAATAATTCTGAAATTTTCCTTTAAAATTTTTTGAAATTTACGAAATTTCGTAAAATTACAAATCGATTCATTAATGGCGGACGAGATTGCGCAATATGCTAAAAAAAACCTCCAAATGGGACAGGGGGAACTTCTGAAGCTTCCCTCTCCTCTGTTGTTGACTGTTGGTGTGATAAAACACACAACAACTATAAAACTTGCACCAGACATGCGAAAATGATTACGAAATAATTACGAAAAAATTACAAAATAATTACAAAATAAATACGAAATAAATTGAAAAAATTGTTTCGAATCTAATTTACTCCTCACACTATTCCTGCATGGCTCAATATTGGATCGTAAGCTAATTTAAATACGAATTAATAACGAATTACGAAATTAACGAACGAAACTGCCCAAGCCTAATCCACAGTGCTGAGGAGCCACCAAAAGCACTCCCTCCAATGACATTGCAGGTTATAGTGAACACCACATCCCAGTGTTCCTTTCTCTCTCAATTGGTATGGAATTTGCATGGCCCCGCCCACTGCCTCTCCTTTAACCCTTTCCTCTCCATTCCTATGGTATACAGCAAACAGAGGAAAAGATCAGCAACCGAACATACTGGAGGAGTTTGGGGAACTGACTCAACAGGGTGGAAGTTGTAGTTCACTCTGCATCAAGACAGCACTGTGACCCCACCGACAATGAACCTGGACCACATTTGGCACACAGAGCCCCCCATGACCAGGTTTGGGGGGGAATTGACCTTGATTTATAGGAGTTGTACTTCACCTACATTCAGAGAGCACTGTGAACCCAACCAACGATGGATCTGGACCACACTTGCCATGGATGATGGGACTTAAAATACCTTCACTCACTTCCAGAGACCACTGCGACCCCCTGGACCAAACGTGGCATACAGATCCCCCCCCCCCCATGATCCACTATACGTCCTGGTGTGGTTTGAGGGAGGATAGACCACAGACAATGGGATTTGCAGTGTCTTCACCCGATTCGGCTACCACAGACCCCTGTGACCCACACAAACCTGGACCTGGACCACATTTGGCACACAGACCCCGCATGACAAACAGAACATACTGCAACCAGCCTTTGCAATAATAATAGTAGTAGTAACAACAACAATAATAATAATAGCAGTAGGCGCAACCAGCCTTTGCAATAATAGTAGTAGTAGTAACAATCATAATAGCAGTAGGCGCAACCAGCCTTTGCAATAATAGTAGTAGTAACAATCATAATAGCAGTAGGAGCAACCAGCTTTTGCAATAATAGTAGTAGTAACAATCATAATAGCAGTAGGAGCAACCAGCCTTTGCAATAATAGTAGTAGTAACAATCATAATAGCAGTAGGAGCAACCAGCTTTTGCAATAATAGTAGTAGTAACAATCATAATAGCAGTAGGCGCAACCAGCCTTTGCAATAATAGTAGTAGTAACAATCATAATAGCAGTAGGAGCAACCAGCTTTTGCAATAATAGTAGTAGTAACAATCATAATAGCAGTAGGAGCAACCAGCTTTTGCAATAATAGTAGTAGTAACAATCATAATAGCAGTAGGCGCAACCAGCCTTTGCAATAATAGTAGTAGTAACAATCATAATAGCAGTAGGAGCAACCAGCTTTTGCAATAATAGTAGTAGTAACAATCATAATAGCAGTAGGAGCAACCAGCTTTTGCAATAATAGTAGTAGTAACAATCATAATAGTAGTAGGAGCAACCAGCCTTTGCAATAATAGTAGTAGTAACAATCATAATAGCAGTAGGAGCAACCAGCTTTTGCAATAATAGTAGTAGTAACAATCATAATAGCAGTAGGCGCAACCAGCCTTTGCAATAATAGTAGTAGTAACAATCATAATAGCAGTAGGAGCAACCAGCTTTTGCAATAATAGTAGTAGTAACAATCATAATAGCAGTAGGAGCAACCAGCCTTTGCAATAATAGTAGTAGTAACAATCATAATAGCAGTAGGAGCAACCAGCTTTTGCAATAATAGTAGTAGTAACAATCATAATAGCAGTAGGCGCAACCAGCCTTTGCAATAATAGTAGTAGTAACAATCATAATAGCAGTAGGAGCAACCAGCTTTTGCAATAATAGTAGTAGTAACAATCATAATAGCAGTAGGAGCAACCAGCCTTTGCAATAATAGTAGTAGTAACAATCATAATAGCAGTAGGAGCAACCAGCCTTTGCAATAATAGTAGTAGTAACAATCATAATAGCAGTAGGAGCAACCAGCCTTTGCAATAATAGTAGTAGTAACAATCATAATAGCAGTAGGAGCAACCAGCCTTTGCAATAATAGTAGTAGTAACAATCATAATAGCAGTAGGAGCAACCAGCCTTTGCAATAATAGTAGTAGTAACAATCATAATAGCAGTAGGAGCAACCAGCCTTTGCAATAATAGTAGTAGTAACAATCATAATAGCAGTAGGAGCAACCAGCCTTTGCAATAATAGTAGTAGTAACAATCATAATAGCAGTAGGAGCAACCAGCCTTTGCAATAATAGTAGTAGTAACAATCATAATAGCATTAGGAGCAACCAGCCTTTGCAATAATGATAATAGTAATAACCATAATAGCAGTAGGAGCAACCAGCCTTTGCAATAATAGTAGTAGTAACAATCATAATAGCAGTAGGCGCAACCAGCCTTTGCAATAATAGTAGTAGTAGTAACAATCATAATAGCAGTAGGAACAACCAGCCTTTGCAATAATAGTAGTAGTAACAATCATAATAACAGTAGGAGCAACCAGCCTTTGCAATAATAGTAGTAGTAACAATCATAATAGCAGTAGGAGCAACCAGCCTTTGCAATAATGATAATAGTAATAACCATAATAGCAGTAGGAGCAACCAGCCTTTGCAATAATAGTAGTAGTAACAATCATAATAGCAGTAGGCACAACCAGCCTTTGCAATAATAGTAGTAGTAGTAACAATCATAATAGCAGTAGGAGCAACCAGCCTTTGCAATAATAGTAGTAGTAACAATCATAATAGCAGTAGGAGCAACCAGCCTTTGCAATAATAGTAGTAGTAACAATCATAATAGCAGTAGGAGCAACCAGCCTTTGCAATAATAGTAGTAGTAACAATCATAATAGCAGTAGGAGCAACCAGCCTTTGCAATAATAGTAGTAGTAACAATCATAATAGCAGTAGGAGCAACCAGCCTTTGCAATAATAGTAGTAGTAACAATCATAATAGCAGTAGGCGCAACCAGCCTTTGCAATAATAGTAGTAGTAACAATCATAATAGCAGTAGGAGCAACCAGCCTTTGCAATAATGATAATAGTAATAATAATAAAAGCAACCCCATAAAGTTAATATAATAATAACGGCTCCACGGAGCATAGATTGATAACCGCTGGTCTGGAGTAATATGGGGCATGGGTGGAGTCAATCCTAAACCGAATGTGAGCCGAGGGTGTGATGCTGTGGCAACAGAAGCCAATGTGATCCCCAGAGGGTTGTGTTGCAATCCTAACCTCCTGGGGGTCGACCACACAGTAGTGGTAGAGGTACTGGTTCATATATGCGCTAGCGCCGTAGGCCTGGTTGCACATGGCCAGTATGGGGTTGATGCCTCCGCCATAGTAATACCCACTGCTACCATACATCTTGGGAGCGTGGGTTGACCCCAACCACGTAAATCACGGCCAGTAGAGCGCACAGCACAAGTGTCACCAAGAAGAAGCAGCGTGAGTGGCAGCCAGGTGAGCGCGTCAAGCCAGGCCTAGCTGGCCCTGGAAGCACATCGCCGACATGGCCACCATGAAGCCGTTGGCCGAGCGTGGGATCAGTGTGGCCCCATAGTAGCCCATGCCTCTGCCGTAGTAGCCCAGACCACCCCCGGAGTAGCCCATTCCTCCGCCACAGTAGGTGTTGCCATAGTCCATGTTGTAGCCGCCATAGCCACCGTAGTCCCAGGCCAAGGTGGAGGCTGCGCAAGCAAAGATGGTCAAGCAGAGGACCAGCCCCACGTCCTCCAGGATCCGGACCAAGTCTGGAGGGGAGCCCCACTTGTGACCAATAAAGACCAAATTTGGCACACAGAGCATCCATGACCCATTCTACATCCTACTGCAGTTTGGAGGAGGATGGCCCACGGATGATGGGACTTGAAGGAATTTCACTCACTTCCCGAGACTGCGGCAACCCTCATCCAGTGTCTGATCAAGCCCAAACTTGGCATACCGAGTCCCTGTCAGAGTTTGGCGGTGCACAGCAGAAGGTCAGCAGACACTGTGTTGCAAAATAAGGACTCTGCAGGCTTTTAGTTACAAAAGAAACTAAGTTTACTAAGCACGTTCAATAGACACGTCTTACTACAGCGAGCTACAATTCAGGAACTAGTCAAAACGAAAGTCTCTTCACATGTGCTTATCTCTTCTTGCTGAGACTAGTTACTCCCTTCTGTTCCCAGCAAGAGCAAACCTTATCTTACTTCTCTCAAGGTTACATAATCACAGCCTCATGGAATAAACATTCTGCACAGCATTTCTAATACACAGTGGAATCCATCTTGGAAATACATAGAAGCACATTTAAAACACATACATAACTAAATTAATCCTGACAGTCCCCATGACCCACTCTACATCCAGGTGCAGTTTGGAGGAGGGCAGACTGTGAATGATGGGACTTGAAGTACCTTCACTCACTTCCTGAGACTGCTGCGAACCTCATCCAATGACTGATCAAGACCAAACTTAGCACACAGAGCCCCCATGACCTATTATACATCCTGGAGCAGTTTCGAGGAGGACAGACCATGGACGATGGGACTTGAAGTACCTCCACTCACTTCCCGAGACCACTGCAACCCTAATCCAATGACCGATAAAGACTAATCTTGGCACACAGAGCCCCCATGACCCACTCTACATCCTGCTGTAGTTTGAAGGAGGATGGACCATGGATGATGGTTCTTCCTCGTAATGTTCATGTGGAATTGCCTTTCCTGACATTTGAACCCAGGGCTCCATTGAGGCCTAGTTTCCAGGGCAGAAAAAAGGAAGACTTACTCCCTCTTCCTTTCGACATCCTTTCAAGATATTTAAATACGACTGTTTTCGACACAGAGGACATTCTGTGCAAAATGCCATGAACTTCCTTCTTTTTCGAAAGTACGACAAGACCTTTTAGCATACCGCCTTCTAGTTGGATATACAAGAGTTGAATGAAAAGTAATGCCTCCACCTGCGTAACTCCTCAACAGATGGTGGTCCTGGTATGCAGCAGGTACTGGCTTGTTCGGTAGACTCTCCTCTACAGTTCCATTTTGGTGGGAAGCCTTAGCATTGAACAGTTGTGTTGTTAAAGTGCAAAGTATGGAACCCTGTGCAGATGGTCGGTCAATGCGACTTAAGCAACATATGCAGCAGGTACTGGCTTGTTCAGTAGACTCTCCTCTACAGTTCCATTTTGGTGAGAAGCCTTAGCATTGAACGGTTGTGTTGTTAAAGTGCAAAGTATGGAACCCTGTGCAGATAGTCGGTCAATGCGACTTAAGCAACATATGCAGCAGGTACTGGCTTGTTCAGTAGACTCTCCCCTACAGTTCCATTTTGGTGGGAAGCCTTAGCATTGAACGGTTGTGTTGTTAAAGTGCAAAGTATGGAGCCTGTGCAGACGGTTGGTCAATGCGACTTAAGCAACGTGGAGTCATTCAATTCTTGACAGCAGAAGGTGCTGGGGCGTCTCCCAATTAGCTCAGCGTTTTTAGCAGCTATTCTGGCTGAACGCCGTCTGTGTCCTGTTTGGAAATGTGGGCACTTCCAAACCCTCATCATCTGATTCTTCTTCTCCCTCCAATGGAACTGTAGAGGAGAGTCTACTGAACAAGCCAGTACCTGCCGCATACCAGTACTGCCGTCTGTTGAGGAGTTACCAAGGTGGAGGCATTATTTTTCATTCAACACAGCATTTTTGTTGGTCATGGAGGTATGGAAGCCTGCTCAGATGGTCAGTCAATGCGACTTAAGCAACGACAGGTACTGGCTTGTTCAGTAGACTCTCCTCTAGAGAGTGAATAGTGGTAGTTAAAGAGCACATTCTAAGGATTATTTCTGCGTGTGATTAATTAAAATACTCCCATCCAGACCCAAGTAACAAAGGTGGAGGCATTACTTTTCATTCAACCCTCGTAGATTGGTTCTGCTTTGGCCACCTTCGTTGCATGCGCAGGGTGAGCAATTCCAATGTTTCGCTGTCAGAAAGCCACCTTATCGATGGCAAAGTGTGCAAAGGCTCTGCTCCAGTTTCTGGGGAAGAGCGATAGGAGGCTTTCTGTGAGCAACCGAGCTTGACTCTCGCAAGAGCGACGAAACGCTCTCATCATCTCAAGGAACGGAGGAGTATTTCCCACTTGGCCTTCCTTGGATCCCTTCCCAGGAACGATCCATGTTATTGATAGTGTTTCTCTTGTTTTATTCCTTGTTATTTGTTTGGGGAGCTTTGGCTCAGCTGGTGCCGATCGTGTTCCTTTTTTTTCTTTCGAAGCAGTCTTGGGATAGCTTCGTCTTTGTATTCCCGCCTGGTCTTACTGCTTATTGCTCTGTGGTTGCAGGAGTGGACCAGAGGCTGGGCTCACATTGAGTGGCTGCAAACCTGATCCAGGGTATTGCAAGGAAGTGATTAAACACGATAGGCATGGTTCTAAATGGTTCTCTTTTTCATCACTGAAACCTGGTGGGATGACTCCTATAGCTGGAATGTAGACATCGAGGGCTATAACCTCTTTCACAGAAACCGAACAAAGGGGAGAGGAGGCCTTATATGTCAAAAACTGTTACACTGCAGAAGAGATGCAAGACAGCAATCCGGGAAACCAGCTTGAAAGCATCTGGATAAGAATCAAGGGAACTGGGACTCAAAAGGTCTCGTTGTAGGCATCTACTACAGACCTCCAAGCCAGGAGGAAGAACTTGATGAAGTCTTCTGCCAACAGTTGACCAAACAGGCACAGAGAAGAGATGTAGTAGTCACGGGTGATTTCACCTATCCTGATATTTGCTGGAGAACAAACTCGGCCAAGAGTCCAACAAATTCCTCGCTTGCCTTGCAGACAATTTCATGGTCCAGAAGGTAGAAGAGGCAACAAGGGGATTGGCTACTCTGGATCTCATCCTAACAAATGCGGAGGACCTGATCGATGCGGTTGGAGTGGTCGGATCCTTAGGGACAAGTGACCATGTGCTCCTGCAATTTGAGGTACAAAGGAAGGCCGAAACTAAGACAAGTCAAACCCGCATTTTGGACTTTAGGAGAGCTGATTTCCGAAAAATGAAAGAAACACTAAGCCTTGTCTCTGATGGCTTCCACCACTTGTTTCAAGTGGTGTGAGCAATTCTCTGGTAAATTACCAACCACAGATGGACACTCCAAGTGCCTCCCTTGTTTGAGCGAGGGACATTCCATCCACAGTTGCATCCATTGCCAGGCTTTTACGACTCAGTCCAGGAAAAAGCGAGGCTGTTTTCTTCAAGGCCATCTCACCCTCTTCATCAGCCTTTGCTCCCTTTTGTGTGACGTAACAATTGATCCATGTGAGACCTTTCAGGTCTCATACCCAAAAATCCAAAATTGAGTGCTCCCTCACTTATCGTGGGTGTTAATGTCAGGACCACCTGCGAAAAGTGAAAATCCAGAGTAGGGATGCTATATATGTATATCACATTCCGAGGGTGAGGCAGAAGCGAGGAGAGATTGAAAGGCACAGCACACCTTATTTTTTCTAGCTATCTCTGCTTTGCCTTGCAATCTCTCTTGATTGGCTGCCTCTCTCCTGAGGGGGAGGGCAAAACCGCCTTCCACACTCCATCATTGCCAGGAGGTGGGATTAGAACACTCTGGGCAACGACAACCATTTGTAAACTGGGAGGCAAAAACCCACAAAGCAGAGAGTCAATGAAAAACGAACCGCAAAGTAGCAAAAACCCATAAAACAGCGAGTCCGTGAAAAGCGTACCACAAAGTAGCAAAAACCTGCGAAACAGCAAGTCCATAAAAAGCGAACCATAAAGTAGCAAAAATCCGCAAAACAGCAAGTCTGCAAAAAGCGAAACGCAAAGTAGCAAAAACCCGCAAAACAGCAAGTCCATAAAAAGCGAACCATAAAGTAGCAAAAATCCGCAAAACAGCAAGTCTGCGAAAAGCGAAACGCAAAGTAGCAAAAACCCGCAAAACAGCGAGTCCGTGAAAAGCGAACCATAAAGTAGCAAAAATCCGCAAAACAGCAAGTCTGTAAAAAGTGAACCACAAAGTAGCAAAAACCCACAAAACAGCGAGTCTGTGAAAAGCAAACCGCAAAGTAGCAAAATCCGCAAAACAGCGAGTCCGCAAAAAGCGAACTGCAAAGTAGCAAAAACCCACGAAACAGCGAGTCCGTAAAAAGTGAACCGCAAAGTAGCAAAAACCCACGAAACAGCGAGTCTGTGAAAAGCAAACCGCAAAGTAGCAAAATCCGCAAAACAGCGAGTCCGCAAAAAGTGAACAGCAAAGTAGCAAAAACCCACGAAACAGCGAGTCCATAAAAAGCAAACCGCAAAATAGCGAAAACCCACAAAACAGCAAGTCTGTGAAAAGCGAACTGCAAAGTAGCAAAAACCCGCGAAACAGCGAGTCCGTGAAAAGCAAACCACAAAGTAGCAAAAACCCGCAAAACAGCGAGTCCATGAAAAGCGAACCGCATATAGCAAAATCCGCGAAACAGCGAGTCCCCAAAAAGCGAACTGCAATGTAGCGAGGGAAAACTGTACCCCCAAATCCCAAATTGTTCACTTGAGTGATTGAGATAGGGACACTTTCTGGAGGTTCAATATAAACAGTGATGGAGAAATAATCCCAATAGCATCACCGTTTAAGCCACCTTTAGAGATGTTTAAGGCCATTTATTTTGTCACCCTTTGGACTAAACGGTTGCCTCCTATTGACTCAATAATCAATACTGAGAGTTTATATCAGTCGAGGCTGCTTCTTCCCTGCTATTGGACGTTAATCAGGCTCGTTCCCATGCACTTTTAACCGAGCTGCAATGAAGAGCAATCATTGCAATCTGGAAAAAAAAATTTTTTTTTTGCAACCGACTAAAGAGCTTGATCAATGCGTTGTGTCCCGGGAACGTCAGAACGGATTGTCGCTCTCTGACGGAGGATATTATCTCGGGCCGAGAGGGTAAATTAGCAAAATGGCTTGAAGATCTAAGAAATGATAGTAATTATAGGAACAAAATTGTTATTAATGTACTAATTTACTTGGGAGGCTGACTTCATGTAATTACAATTTAGGATCAAGATAAGGTTAATGCATTTACCTTCCCTGGTATTTATAGGAAGCCCAAAACGGATTCTCCGTCGTCGAATCGGGAGAATTATAATTGCTTGTTGTGCTTTCCGCAGGATCCCGAGGGTGAGAAATAACTTATTAGGGGGAAGAGTAAATTTCCCATAAGGCCCTTTCCCCTCTCAAGTGAATTTTCAGAGATTTTTCAATTTTGCAGGTCTCTGCAGCAATGGAGATTTCACTTGAACATTAGGAAGAACTTTCTGACTGGAAGAACCATTCAGCAGTGGAAGTCTCAGCCATGGAGTCCGGTGAAAGTTCCTTCCTTGGAAACGTTGAGGCTGGATGGCCATCTGTCAGGAGGGTTTTGGTGGTGTATTTTCTTCCTGTCAGAATGGAGTTCACTTCACTCCACTTTATTTCTTAATTAGTCGCTCTCCACCAAGGTGCTCCGAGCGACTTACAATCTAAAATAGCATTTACACAATATAAACACATTCAACATAAAAACATTCAACAGTGACTATTTGGCAAATTAGATACGATTACTTAAATTCACGACCAAACAGCCAAGTCTTGAATGGCTTTACAAAAGGTCACAACTCCGATCTTGCTCTAATTTATGGAGGCAATGAGTTCCACAAAATTGGAGCATAGGTCGAAAAAGCTCTACGCCTTGTAGCTTCCAGGTGTACCTCCCTAGGGCCCGGTATGTAGAATAGATTTTCCTGGGTGGATCGAGGTGACCACGGATGGAGAAAAGGAATGAGGCACAGATCCATGGACACAGATATTAAAAGACAAGGGAGTTATGGATGGATGGGAATTTCTCAAGAGTGAAACACTCAAGGCGCAATTGCAAACTGTGCCAACAAAGAGAAAAAATAGGACAAGTGCAAAGAAGCCAGAATGGATGTCCAAAGAACTTCTAACTGTGCTCAGAATCAAAAGAGACATGCACAAGAAGTGGAAAAAGGGAGAAATCACCAAAGAAGAATCCAAACAAATGGGTGGATCGAGGTAACCACTGATGGAGAAAAGGAATGATGCGATCCCTAAGATATAAAGGTCCTTGACCATGTTGAGCTCTAAATGTCAGGATCAGAATCTTGTAAGAGATCCGCTGTTTTATTGGTAGCCAATGCAGTTGTTGCAGAATCGGTGTGATATGGGATCTTATAGATGATCCCGCTCGCAGCCTGGCCGCTGCATTTTGGACCATCTGAATCTTCTGGGTTGTTGACTTTGGAAGGCCGGCATATAAGGCGTTGCAATAGTCCAACCTCGTGGTGACTGTTGCGTGGATTACCATTGCCAATGTTTCTACCGAAAGGAAATCCATCCACACTGGGTTAAACTGCTGCTCTCGCCCAGGGCTGACACGGGAGAGAAAGGAAACCGAAGGAAATCCATCCACACTGGATTGAACTACGTCTCTCGCCCAGGACTGACGCGGGAGAGAAAGGAAACCGAAGGAAATCCATCCACACTGGATTAAACTACGGCTCTTGTCCAGGACTGACGCGGGAGAGAAAGGAAACCGAAGGAAATCCATCCACACTGGATTAAACTACGGCTCTCGCCCAGGACTGACACGGGAGAGAAAGGAAACGAAAGGAAATCCATCCACACTGGATTAAACTACGGATCTCACCCAGGACTGACATGGGAGAGAAAGGAAACCGAAGGAAATCCATCCACACTGGATTAAACTACGGCTCTTGCCCAGGACTGATGCGGGAGAGAAAGGAAACCAAAGGAAATCCATCCGCACTGGTTTGAAAAGCTGAATAATTTCCGACTCACTTTCTGATTCGTAAGAGAAATGGCAGAAAAAGTTTCGGAAGGGCAAAGGGACTTCCGGTTTCCTTAAAAACTTCGAAATTGCTTGGAAAAGGAAATCTTCCCGAATTTATTTCCAATTACGAAGATTCCGACCAAACCTAACCATGCCTATATCTATATGTATAAACAAAAAAATTCCAAAGTCGGCCCAAAGTTGGAAGAGCTTTTTTCATTTTGTTCCAGAACAGATTATTTAAGCCACGGAGGTCTCCTTCCTGTGGCGAGTTGAGACGCCGAATGCCTTTAAAAGCACATCGCTTACGTAAGAGGCCCCGCTATAAGCTCATTGCCATTAATTTTCCATATTAAATACATTCGTAATGAAATCTCCGGAGGAGCGAGGCGAGGCTGGGACCGGCCTTTTCCTCCTCGGGGAGAAGAGAGAGAAAGGGAGCGGGGCTAAGTGCTTTCACGTCTCCCGGCCAGGGATTGAGAGGTGGCCCCGGAGAAACCTCTCCCAGGTTTACGCATCAATACATTATTGAAGCAAATTACTTTGACGGCTGGAAACTGCTAGTTTATTTAAACAAGCGAGGATAGAATCACAAAATCCTAGAATCCTAGAGTTGGAAGTCGGCCTGTTATTGAACATCGAGAAAACCAAAGTGCTCTTCCAGCAGTCACCAGCCAATCCCTCTCCAATGCCAGAAATATAGCTTAATGGTGTAACATTAGAAAATGTTGACCGTTTCTGTTACCTTGGCAGCCACCTCTTCACCAAAGTGAACATCGACACCTAAATACAACACCGCC
Source organism: Anolis sagrei (assembly GCF_037176765.1). Classification (NCBI taxonomy): domain Eukaryota; kingdom Metazoa; phylum Chordata; class Lepidosauria; order Squamata; family Anolidae; genus Anolis; species Anolis sagrei. The sequence continues at coordinate 14,231,609 of NC_090033.1, forward strand.
TGAGCCCTGCGAGTGGAGCATTTTTCCTAATGAAGCAGAGTGTTTGAGAACTGGGACATCTGTAGGGATACCAAGATGCTTTTTTATAAAGCGATTGTCCTCCCAACCCTGCTATATGCCTGGAAAAAGGGAGAAATCACCAAAGAAGAATCCAAACAAATGGGTGGATCGAGGTAACCACTGAGTGCAGCATTTTTCCGAATGGATCAGAGAGTATTTGAGGACCGGGATATCCGTAGGGAGACCAAGATGCTTTTTTATAAAGCGATTGTCCTCCCAACCCTGCTATATGACTGTGATACGTGGACTGTCTACAGACATCAACATTGACACTGAAATACAACACCACCTGAGCTCTGCATGTGCAGCATTTTTCCAAATGAAGCAGAGAGTGTTTGAGGACCGGGACAACCGCAGGAAGACCAAGGGGCTTTTGTATAAAGCCATTGTCCTCCCAACCCTGCTATATGCCTGTGCTCAGAATCAAAAGAGACATGCACAAGAAGTGGAAAAAGGGAGAAATCACCAAAGAAGGACCGGGACAACCGCAGGAAGCGGTTGTATAAAGCGATTGTCCTCCCAACCCTGCTATATGCCTGTGCTCAAAAGAGACATGCACAAGAAGTGGAAAAAGGGAGAAATCACCAAAGAAGAATCCAAACAAATGGGTGGATCGACGTAACCACTGAGTGCAGCATTTTTCCGAATGGATCAGAGAGTATTTGAGGACCAGGATATCCTTAGGGAGACCAAGGTGCTTGTTTATAAAGCTATTGTCCTCCCAACCCTGCTATATGCCTGCGAGACGTGGACTGTCTACAGACGTCAACATTGACACTGAAATACAACACCACCTGAGCTCTGCGAGTGGAGCATGTTTCCAAATGAAGCAGAGAGTATTTGAGGACCGGGACATCCGTAGGGATACCAAGGTGCTTGTTTATAAAGCTATTGTCCTCCCAACCCTGCTATACGCCTGCGAGACGTGGACTGTCTACAGACGTCAACATTGACACTGAAATACAACACCGCCTGAGCTATGTGAGTGCAGCATTCCTCCAAATGAAGCAGAGAGTTTTTGAGGACCGGGACATCCGTAGGGATACCAAAGCTATTGTCCTGCAAAACGTGGACTGTCTACAGACGTCACATGCAACTCCTAGAACGATTCCATCAGCGCTGCCTCCGGAAAATCCTGCAAATCTCTTGGGAAGACAAGTGGACAAATGTCAGCGTCCTGGAAGAAGCAAAGACCACCAGTAATGAAGCTATGGTCCTCCATCATCCACTCCACTGGACCAGCCGCCTTATCAACTCTGCTGGACTGGCCACATTGTCCGGATGCCCGACCACCGTCTCCCAAAGCAGTTGCTCTACTCCGAACTCAAGAACGGAAAACGGAACGTTGGAGGACAGGAAAAGAGATTGAACGATGGGCTCAAAGCCAACCTTAAAAACTCTGGCATAGACACTGAAAACTGGGAAGCCCTGGTCCTTGAGTGCACCAGCTGGAGGTCGGCTGCGACCGGCAGTGCTGCAGAATTTGAAGAGGGCGAAAGAGAGAAACGTGCCAAGAGGAAGGCGCAGCAAGGCAACCCCGACCGGGACCGCCTTCCACCTGGAAACCGATGCCCTCACTGCGGGAGAACGTGCAGGTCACCTACTCGGACAACGAGGGATCGCCTAAGTAACTTCCGGATCACCCTCTTTCTGGATTCTCGATGGGTTTGGGGAATAGGTAACGCTGTGACTTTGCTGAACGGGATTGCATTCATTAACACGGCAGGGGGGCCTTTTGCCTGGTTTTGGTGCCAAGAGGCCAAGGGAGCGGCAAGATTGGATCCAGGTAACCTTTCGTGCCAAAACAGACATGTTTAATAAGGTTACGCGAGGCCTTCAGGAGTCGGCAACGGGGATGTCAGCGTGACCTTTGAATAATTTATACCGAAATCGCTTTGCAAGAGTAATTGTCTCGAGTCAGACAACTTGCCCCAGAGACAAGATTCAGACTTCACAGCCTGGGAAGAAGAAGAAGTAACCGGGAAGAAGAAAGGGAGGAAAATCTGTGCCAATGTGACCTAAGTCGCAGAGGACAGATCTTCCTCTTTGTCCTCCTCCTCCTCTCCTCCTCCTCTTGGTGTTCTTCCTCCCTCTCCTCTTGTTCTTTTTCTTCCTTTTCCTCCTTTCTCATCTTTCTCTACTTCTGTCATCGAGGGCATCGGAGGCCCCCGCTTTCAAGTTGGTCTGACCCGCAGCGGAGAGTTCCTCAGTTCCTGGAGGCCATAATTGGGACAAACTGATGAAATGTGCCCCAGCAGACAGCTCAAACAGGGACTGCACACAGCCTCTATGCCTTTCTATTAGGGTTGGGCGGTTTCGTTTCGTTAATTCGTAATTCGGTAAAAATTCGTTATTTTTTTTTATAACGAAGCGATAACGAATCATTCAGGAGCAACTTAAAAACAAAACAAATTTTTAAATTCGTTTCATAAATGCTTCGGATTCGTTATGTATTCGTTTCGTTATTGGTTTGAGGTCGTTTCGTTATTATTTCCGCATGTCTGGGGCAAGTTTTATAGTTGTTTTTTGTTTAATTAGTGAAAAAAAATTATAATATCACACCAACAGTCAACAACAGAGGGAGAGGGAAGCTTCAGAAGTTCCCCCTGTCCCATTTGGAGGTTTTTTAGCGTATTGCGCGGTCGCGTCCGCCATTAACGAATCGATTCGTTATTATTTCGTATTTGTTTCGTTAATGTTTCGTAATTTTTTAAACATTTACGAAATTTTGTAAATATCGAACTTTTTAAAAGAAAAATTTCGGAATTCTTTTAAATATCGAAACGCAAAAAACCCCAGAAAACGAATCGATTTTAGAAACAATTTTTTCCGTTGTTACCCAGGCCCACTTTCTATCACTTTCCTCGAAGCCCTAACTTTGTAACAATTCCCCTAATAGAGGTACTTGAAATTGCAACTTTGTAACTCTCTAGCTTGATACTTTGTGTCACTTCTTGCCTGAACTATTTAAATGCATGAATTCTACCTTTCCCGGGCTGCAGGAGACTGCGAGCCTGCCCGGAAAGCCTCCCTGGCGTTCCGGGGACGCCGGATCCGCGTCGCTTCAAACCGCGGATACGGAATCTCTTCTTTCAGATCTCCGTATCCACAAAATGGCGGATCAGCTCCATTTTAATGGCTTATCTTTCTGTGCTAAATTCTAACCCTATCTGCCATCTCGCTTTCCTCATTTATTTTATTTATTTATTTATTTACTTTGCTTATATACCGCTGTTCTCAGCCCAGGGGCGACTCACAGCGGTGTACAACATAGAAAGAACAGGTTCAAGACACAATCTAAAATAATCCACAGTCAAGTATTACACAAAAACATCATCATCAAAAAACATCATAAATTACTACAAAAGCCATTCTACGTCACCTCATCGTCCAAACCACAATCCAATTTCATTTTCCGTTGTTCCATTCCTATCGTCAATTACCAATCATTGCACTTCTTGTTCGAACGCCTTCTTGAACAACCACGTCTTTAATTTCCTGCGGAATATCATCAAGGAAGGAGCTAGTCTGATGTCCACGGGAAGAGTGTTCCACAGCCGAGGAGCCACCACCGAGAAGGCCCCATCTCTCGTCCCCGCCAGCCGTGCCTGTGAGGCAGGCGGGATCGAGAGCAGGGCCTCCCCGGAAGATCTCAAAGTCCTGGTGGGCTCGTAGGTTGAGATGCGGTCGGATAGGTAACTTGGGCCGGAACCGTTTAGGGCTTTATAGGCCAACGCCAGCACCTTGAATTGAGCCCGGTAGCAAATCGGCAGCCAGTGGAGCTGGTACAACAAGGGCGTTGTATGCTCCCTGCGTCCCGCTCCTGTTAGTATCATGGCTGCCGCACGCTGGACCAATTGAAGCTTCCGGGCCGTCTTCAAGGGCAACCCCACGTAGAGAGCGTTGCAGTAATCTAAACAGGATGTAACCAGAGCGTGGACTACTGTGGCCAAGTCAGACTTCCCGAGGTACGGGTCTCTACGCTCAGGAAATAACCTCTCAAGTTTTGAGAATATATTTTACTAGAAACAGCTGATTGTCAAAAGTGCCGGTTCCGTTGCTGCCGCTCCATTTCGCCCCATCGTCCCGTGCTCCCGTGCATCGTCCCGTGACCCAGAGGCTCGATGCGGTTCCCCCATGGGACTTCGGGGAAGAGCCTGGTCCTGGGGCCTCGGACCTTGAAGGGGAATTCTAGTTTCCCAAGGACCAAGGATGGGATCGATTGCAGCACTGCTGGGGCTCCTTTTGCGGGCTCCAGGGATACCAACCAACCTTCCCAAAGATCATAGACCCTCTGCTGTATGTCTTGGACTTCAAGAAGCGCCATTTCCCCCATGAACTTTCCTCAAAGACTCTGGACTCAAAGTTTCCTTATGAAATCAATATTTTTTTATTAAATATATTTGGAATGTAGGGTGGGGATGGGGTTTGTTGCTATGTAATTCCTATGAATTGTATGAATGTATATCCTTCTATGAATTATCCTTTGCCCCTTTGCTTTGCCCAACTCTTGGCCCCTTGCCCAACTTTGGAGCGGCAACCAGGAAGCAACCAGCTGACCGGGAGGGTCGTTTGCTCTCACAAAAACAAACATTACACAAACTCTTGCATGGACAATAGCAAAGGACATTCCTATTTATTTTCAGAGTTAGGCTGATAGATAGGTATCTCCTCCGGGCAGTTTTGATAGAAACAATAAGGGCAAGACTGCCCACCGGGGGTCTTCTGCCCAGCTCCGTTTGCCTCACCTGAAACACATTGCAAACACACACCTTATCAGATCAGGGACAGGAAAACCCAACTTAATTCAATCATCTTCCCATTACCAAGACAATAAGCCAATCCCCCAGCTGACCGATTTTCCAGACGTAGGGACACATAGGTTTCAGGAATGTCATAATCCTTTCATCCCCCATTGTCTCTGATCGTCCCGCCTCCTCTTCCCTGATTCATCAATTCTCCGAAGCAGGGAAAGCTCCCTGATAGGCTCCCTCGAAGCGGGGAAGCCTTGTGATTGGCCCAGGCCGGGGGCGGGCTGCCAAGCCTCCTCCCAGCAATCTGCTAATCACCGTCAAGCCGGGCGGGGAACGGAGGGCGGGAATTTTGAAATCTCTGTACATGTTTTTACTATAACAATGCTTCCAAATTTTGTAATGGCATGCTTGTATGTGAGCTATCACTACAATTGCATCCGCTTCAGATGAATCGCTCCAATAAAAGTCTTAGTCGCCGCTTCTTCCGCTTTGGTGAGACAATTATTTTTTATTATTTTAATATTGCTGAAATTAGTCTTCTCTGTCCTCGCCAAAGTAGCGGACCTTCCTTGGTGCGGTCCTAGGGGTCTCTCTTACTGGGGAGACCCTCCTAAAGTCTGTTTTGACTTCACTTCCTCTTCTTCCTTCTCCTCTTCCTCCTTCTCCTGTTGCTGTTCCTCCTCCTCCTCTTCTTCCTTTTCTCCTTCCTCCTGTTGTTGTTCTTCTTCCTCCTCTTGTTGTAGATGTTCTTCTTCTCTTTGTTTTCTTCTTCTTCTGTTCTTCTTCTTCTTCCTCCTCTTCCTGTTGCTGTTCTTCCTCCTCCTTCTCTTCCTCTTGTTGTAGATGTTCTTCTCTTTGTTTTCTTCTTCTTCTTCTGTTGTTGTTGTTGTTCTTCTTCTTCTTCTTCTTCTTCTTCTCCTTCTTCTTCTTCTTCCTTCTCTTCCTGTTGCTGTTCTTCCTCCTCCTTCTCTTCCTCTTGTTGTAGATGTTCTTTTTCACTTTGTTTTCTTCTTCTTTCTTCTGTTGTTGTTGTTGTTCTTCTTCTTCTTCTTCTTTCTCTTCTTCCTTCTCTTCCTGTTGCTGTTCTTCCTCCTCCTCCTCTTCCTCCTCTTCTTGTTGTTGCTGTTCTTCTTCCTTCTCTTTGCATTCTTCTTCTTCCTTCTCCTGTTGTTCTTCTTCTTTTTCCTCCTCCTCCTCCTCCTGTTGTTGTTGTTGATGTTGCTGTTCCTCCTCCTCTTCCTCCTCCTCTTCCTCCCCCTCTTCTTGTTGTTGCTGTTCTTCCTCCTCCTCTTTGTATTCTTCTTCCTTCTCCTGATGTTTTTTCTCTTTTTCCTCCTCTTGTTGTGGCTGTTCCTCCTCCTCTTCCTCTTCTCCTTCCTCCTGTTGTTATTCCTCCTCCTCTTTATCCTCCTCTTGTTGTTGCTGTTCTTCCTCCTCTTTGTATTCTTCTTCTTCCTTCTCCTGTTGTTGTTGTTCCGCCTCCTGCTCTTCCTCCTGTTTTTCCTCTTCCTCCTCTCCTTCTTCCTCCTGTTGTTGTTCTTTCTCCTCCTCCTCTTGTTGTTGCTGTTCTTCCTCCTTCTCTTTGTATTTTTTCTCCGCCTCCTCTTCCTGTTGCTTTTCTTCCCCCTTCTCTTTGTATTCTTCTTCCTACTCCTGTTGTTCTTCCTCCTCCTCCTCCTCTTCCTCCTCCTCTTGTTGTTCTACCTCCACTTTGTATTCTTCTTCCTTCTCTTATTGTTGTTCTTCCTCTTCCTCGTCCTGTTGTTGCTGTTCCTCCTCTTCCTCTTCCTCCTCTCCTTCCTCCTCCTGTTGTTGTTCTTCCTCCTCCTCTTGTTGTTGCTATTCTTCCCCCTTCTCTTTGTATTCTTCTTCTTCCTTCTCCTGTTGTTGTTCTTCCTCCTCATCCTCTTCTTTATAATCTTCCTCTTCTTCCTTGTTCTCTTTCCTCTTCCACCCTCCTACTTCTACCATTCAACCTCAGGGAATGGCCCCAGTGCGGTCCTAAGGATGGACGAGAGGGAGAGCTCTCCACCTCGACATCTTTATATCATGTCTTCCATCTCCCTCCCTCCCCCCGGCTGTAGATCTTAGGACCGTTCCCTCCTGCCTGTTGCTATTCTTCCCCCTTCTCTTTGTATTCTTCTTCTTCCTTCTTCTGTTGTTGTTGTTCTTCCTCTTCCTCCTGTTGTTGCTGTTCGTCATCCTGCTCTTCCCCCCCTCCTTCCTCCTCCTGTTGCTGTTCCTCCTCTTCCTTCTCTCCTTCTTCCTCCTGTGTTGTTCTTCCTCCTCTTCCTCTTCCTCCTCCTCTTGTTGTTGCTGTTCTTCCCCCTTCTCTTTGTATTCTTCTTCTTCTTCCTTCTCCTGTTGTTGTTCTTCCTCCTCATCCTCCTCTTTATCATCTTCCTCTTCTTCCTTATTCTCTTTCCTCTTCCACCCTCCTACTTCTACCATTCAACCTCAGGGAATGGCCCCAGTGCGGTCCTAAGGATGGACGAGAGGGAGAGCTCTCCACCTCACCATCTTTATATCATGTCTTCCATCTCCCTCCCTCCCTCCCCCCGGCTGTAGATCTTAGGACCGTTCCCTCCTGCCTGTTGCTATTCTTCCCCCTTCTCTTTGTATTCTTCTTCTTCCTTCTTCTGTTGTTGTTGTTCTTCCTCTTCCTCCTGTTGTTGCTGTTCGTCATCCTGCTCTTCCCCCCTCCTTCCTCCTCCTGTTGTTGTTCTTCCTCCTCCTCCTCTTGTTGTTGCTGTTCTTCCTCCTCTTTATATTCTTCTTCTCCCTTCTCCTGTTGCTGTTGTTCTTCTTCCTCTTCCTCCTCCTCCTGTTGCTGTTCCTCCTCCTCCTCCTCTTCCTCCTCTTGTTGTTCCTATTCTTCCCCCTTCTCTTTGTATTCTTCTTCTTCTTCCTTTTCCTGTTGTTGTTCTTCCTCCTCATCCCCCTCTTCTTTATCATCCTCCTCTTCTTCCTCATTCTCTTTCCTCTCCCACCCTCCTCCTTCTACCATTCAACCTCAGTGCGGTCCTAAGTATGGACGAGAGGGAGAGCTCTCCACCTCGCCATCTTTATATCATGCCTTCCATCTCCCTCCCTCCCCCGGCTGTAGATCTTAATACCGTTCCCTCCTGCCTGCTGCTGTTCTTCCTCCTTCTCTTTGTATTTTTCCTCCTCCTCCTCTTCCTGTTGCTTTTCTTCCCCCTTCTCTTTGTATTCTTCTTCCTACTCCTGTTGTTGTTCTTCCTCCTCCTCCTCTTCCTCCTCCTCTTGTTGTTACTGTTCTTCCCCCCTTCTCTTTGTATTCTTCTTCTTCTTCCTTTTCCTGTTGTTGTTCTTCCTCCTCATCCCCCTCTTCTTTATCATCCTCCTCTTCTTCCTCATTCTCTTTCCTCTCCCACCCTCCTCCTTCTACCATTCAACCTCAGTGCGGTCCTAAGTATGGACGAGAGGGAGAGCTCTCCACCTCGCCATCTTTATATCATGCCTTCCATCTCCCTCCCTCCCCCGGCTGTAGATCTTAATACCGTTCCCTCCTGCCTGCTGCTGTTCTTCCTCCTTCTCTTTGTATTTTTCCTCCTCCTCCTCTTCCTGTTGCTTTTCTTCCCCCTTCTCTTTGTATTCTTCTTCCTACTCCTGTTGTTGTTCTTCCTCCTCCTCCTCTTCCTCCTCCTCTTGTTGTTGCTATTCTTCCCCCTTCTCTTTGTATTCTTCTTCTTCTTCCTTCTCCTGTTGTTGTTCTTCCTCCTCCTCATCCTCTTCCTCCTCTCCTTCCTCCTCCTCCTGTTGTTCTTCTTCCTCCTCCTCTTACTCCTCCTCTTGTTGTTGCTGTTCTTCCCCCTTCTCTTTGTATTCTTCTTCTTCTTCCTTCTCCTGTTGTTGTTCTTCCTCCTCATCCTCTTCTTTATCATCTTCCTCTTCTTCCTTATTCTCTTTCCTCTCCCACCCTCCTACTTCTACCATTCAACCTCAGGGAATGGCCCCAGTGCGGTCCTAAGGATGGACGAGAGGGAGAGCTCTCCACCTTGCCATCTTTATATCATGTCTTCCATCTCCCTCCCTCCCCCTGGCTGTAGATCTTAGGACCATTCCCTCCTGCCTGTTGCTGTTCTTCCTCCTTCTCTTTGTATTTTTCCTCCTCCTCCTCTTCCTGTTGCTTTTCTTCCCCCTTCTCTTTGTATTCTTCTTCCTACTCCTGTTGTTGTTCTTCCTCCTCCTCCTCTTCCTCCTCCTCTTGTTGTTACTGTTCTTCCCCCCTTCTCTTTGTATTCTTCTTCCTTCTCCTGTTGTTGTTCTTCCTCCTCCTCATCCTCTTCCTCCTCTCCTTCCTCCTCCTCCTGTTGTTCTTCTTCCTCCTCCTCTTCCTCCTCCTCTTGTTGTTGCTATTCTTCCCCCTTCTCATTGTATTCTTCTTCTTCCTTCTCCTGTTGTTGTTCTTCCTCCTCATCCCCCTCTTCTTTATCATCCTCCTCTTCTTCCTCATTCTCTTTCCTCTCCCGCCCTCCTCCTTCTACCATTCAACCTCAGTGCGGTCCTAAGGATGGACGAGAGGGAGAGCTCTCTACCTCGCCATCTTTATATCATGTCTTCCATCTCCCTCCCTCCCCCCGGCTGTAGATCTTAATACCTTTCCCTCCTGCCTCCCATTCCCGCATGGAGACGGGATTAAATAAAAAGTGCATTAGTGCATTCTTCTCTCTTTGCTCTCCGATGGTTTGTTTTCTTGCAGTCGGTTCGATACAAACAGCAAAAACCCTGTTCCAGTCCATTTAGCTCCTGCCGTGGGATGCCAGGAAGGAACGATCTTCACAGCAGAAGCATTGCAAAGAAGCGCGGGTTCAGGGCTGTTTTTGAGGTTCGATTGGCCCACCCGGACCCCTTTCTTGTTTGCCCACCTGCTGACTTTGGACCAAGATTCATAATATTAATATTCATATTATTTATAGTGATTAATAGTGATACCTCTCCTTTTGCCCCAAGGAGGGCACCACAAAATCATCTATATATATAAAAAGCTTCTGTCGAGTGACATCATAACTCAAAATCCGCTGGACGAATTGCCGCCAAATTTGGCCACAAGACACCTACTAACCCAAGGAGTGACCATCACTCAAAAAATTGATTTTTGTCATTTGGGAGTTGTAGTTCCTGGTATGTATAGTTCACTTACCATCAAAGAGCATTCTGAACTCCACCAATGATGGAATTGAACCAAATGAAGGATCTAGACCAAACTTTTCACGAATACTCAACATGCCCAAATGTGAACACAGGTAGAGTTTGGGGAAAATAGACTTGACATTTGGGAGTTGTAGTTGCTGGGATGTATAGTTCGCTTACCATCAAAGAGCATTCTGAACTCCACCAATGATGGGATTGAACCAAACTTGGCACCCAGCATTCCCATGACCAATAGAAAACACTATAAGGGTTTGGTGGGCATTGACCTTGAGTTTGGAGTTATAGTTCACCAACATCCAGAGAGCACTGTGGACTCAAACAATGATGGATCTGGACCAAACCTGTCACGAATACTCAACATGCCCAAATGTGAGCACAGGTAGAGTTTGGGGAAAATAGACTTGACATTTGGGAGTTGTAGTTGCTGGGATGTATAGTTCGCTTACCATCAAAGAGCATTCTGAACTCCACCAACGATGGGATTGAACCAAACTTGGCACACAGGATTCCCATGACCAACAGAAAATACTGGAAGGGTTTGGTGGGCAAACAACAAAGGATCTAGACCAAACTTGGCAGAAATACTCCATATGCCCAAATATGAATGCTGATGCAGTTTGGGGAAAATAAACCTTGACATTTGGGAGTTGTAGTTACTGGGATTTATAGTTCACCTGCAATCAAAGAGCATTCTGAATCCCACCAACGATAGAATTGGGCCAAACTTCCCACACAGAACCTCCATGACCAACAAAAATGCTGTGTTGAATGAAAAATAATGCCTCCACCTTGGTAACTCCTCAACAGATGGCAGTACTGGTATGCGGCAGGTACTGGCTTGT
>NC_090033.1:14247439-14429939 GCF_037176765.1 Anolis sagrei
CGAATCGTAAGCTAATTTAAATACGAATCAATGACGAATTACGAAATTAACGAACGAAACCGCCCAGCCCTATTGGATAGGTTCACTCGAATGTGGTGTAATTCAGAAAAAAATCGGTTGTTTTTGCCTTCCGAAGTAACTTCCGTCACATTTCCGCGAGGCTGCAGTCCTCTATAGTTTTGATTGATTTCAGGGATGCGAAAGTGAATCAGTACTATGATGAAGCATTTTTAATGCAACTAAGGCTGCTGGGAGGCAAAGCCTAAGCTGCTTGACTCCCGGCCAATCAGAAGATACATTTTGGGGAGGGGAAGGGTTTGCAGTGTCCAGCAGCCATTGCTGTATATCAACCCAAGCACATGGTTGGAAGGCTCATTGCGAGCCAGGGAAGGGAGAGGGGAGGTTGGACCATTGTTGTTGCTGCTTGTTGCTGTTGGGTGTGGGGTGGAAGAAAGGGTTTGGAGTCAGAGGAAAGGAGTTTGGGAAAATGGAGGAAGGCAAGAGAGAAGGGAAGATTTAGAGAGAGGAAGGGTTTGGAGCCAGAAAGGAGAGAGAAAGGAAAAGTTTGGAAGGTGGGGAGAAATTAATAATGTTGGGACTCAGCCTGTGATTGAACTTGTGATTGTATTTCAATCTCCTGATGTTTCTGTGTCTGATGTGGGTAATGAGGAGGGAAATCAGTCTCCTGTTGCTTCCGATATGGGGGATGCTGGGCCTGACTCTGAGGTGCAAGATGGAGACACTTTGATCAATGAGTTTCATGCAGACACTGACAGAGAGGCTTCGGTGCAAAGGGCAGATTCTCATGAGAATGTTTCTGTCAGGCCTTGGGAGAAAGGTTTACTCCCTCCACCTGTGAGCTCTCCAGATTCTAGTTTGGAAAACAGTCTGACACCTTGGAAAGTTATTGAGGAGTCAGATAAGCAGAGTCAGTGGCTGGAGATTAGACAGAATCAACAAGAGGCCCAATGTTTACGTAGATCTGAAAGAAATTGTCAGTTAAGGTCAAAGACTGGAGGAAAACGAAACCAGTTTTTGGGATTTGCCAAAAACTGCGATCTCCAATCAAAGAGAAAAAATAGAACAAGTGCAAAGAAGCCAAAATGGATGTCCAAAGAACTTCTAACTGTGCTAAGACACAAAAGAGACATGCACAAGAAGTGGAAAAAAGGAGAAATCACCAAAGAAGAATTCAAACAAATAGCCAACACCTGTAGGGAAAAGGTCCGCAAGGCTAAAGCAGAAAACGAGCTCAGGCTTGCCAAGGACATTAAAAACAATAAAAAGGGATTCTTTTCTTATGTCAGTAGAAAAAGGAAGAACAAGGAGGAGATAGGGCCTCTTCGAGGAGAAAATGGGGCAATGCTGACAGGGGGTAGGGAAAAGGCAGAACTACTTAATGCCTTCTTTGCCTCTGTCTTCTCACATCAGTCTCCTGTTGCTTCTGATGTGTGGATTCTGGGCCTGACTTTGAGGTGCAAGATGGAGACACTTTGGTCAATGAGTTTCATGCAGACACTTACAGAGAGGCTTTGGTGCAGAGGGCAGATTCTCATGAGAATGTTTTTGTCAGGCCTTGGGAGGAAGGTTTACTCTCTCCGCCTGTGAGCTCTCCAGATTCTAGTTTGGAAAACAGTCTGACACCTGGGAAAGTTAATGAGGGGTCAGATAAGCAGAGTCGGCCGGAATCAACAAGAGCCCAATGTTTACGTAGATCTGAAATAATTTGTTAGTTAAGATCAAAGACTGGAGGAAAACAAAACCAGTTTTTGGGATTTAAGATTTGCCTTTAGAAAATCTTGTCAGATCAGGCATCGTTTGGAAACCAAGCACAAACCTCATGGAATTCCTGTTTAAGTTGTCTCGTCTTCATGTTTTTTTTCTAGCCTTTCAAGTTGACGAGCAGCGTCTGTTCTGTTCTTGCTTCTTGTTTGATTCCTGTCTGGATAATAATTGCCTTGGAATTGTATCTTCATGCTTTTTGAACATTGCTTTTGATTGCTACGTTTGGACACTGTTTTACCTTGCTGCCTTTGAACGCCTTATTGCTTTTTAGAATCTTATCTATCTTTACAAGCATTTGTGTTTGATTTTAGCCTGTTCTTGTAAACCGTTCCAAGCCCCAGGGGAGTGGCGGCATATAAGTTCGAATAATAAATAAATAAATAAATAAATTTCTATTGGCTTTTTTTTGCTAAGCTTTAATAAAAAGGATTGTTCCTTCATTCAATGTGTGGTGTGTTTATATTCAGAGGGGCCATTTCCTGTTCTGGAGTGCAACAAATAAAGCAATTTCCGGAAACTTCTTTTTTTGCTCATTTCCTAACATGTTGAAATTTGGTATGCTAACAGAGGAGGATGTGTTGCAGCAGTATATCAAGTTTCATCAAGACTGATGTAAAAATGAGGGAGGGAGAAGGTCCAAGAGTTTCCCCAATGCCAGTGCTGTTTTCCACATATTGCGCAATCACGTCCTCATTTACGAAGCGATTCAGAAGTTTCGGAAGTTTCAGAAAGTTCCGACTTTTTTCGGAAAAATTCAGAAGTGACTTAAGAATCGAACCACCAGCGCCCCTTACATCCGAAACTAGTTTTGAACTAATTTTTTTTATCAACCGAGCCTGGTGCCTGTCCATTGATTTGAATCGAGAGCTTTGTATACACTTCCCAAAAATACAGAGTTTCCTACCTCTGTTCACTAGGCTTGGGCGGTTTTGTTCGTTAACTTCGTATTTCGTTATTAATTCGTATTTAAATTAGCTTACGATCCGATATTGAGCCATGCAGGACTACTGTGAGGAGTAATTAAAAATCGAAACAATTTTTCCAATTTATTTCGTATTGTTTCATAATTGTTTCGTAATTGGTTCAAAATTGTTTCAAAATTGTTTCGTAATTGTTTTGTAATTATTTCCGTATGTCTGGTGCAAGTTTTATAGTTGTTGTTTGTTTGATCAGTGATAAAAAATAAATTATCACACCAACAGTCAACAACAGAGGGAGAGGGAAGCTTCAGAAGTTCCCCCTGTCCCATTTGGAGGGTTTTTTAGCATATTGCGCAATCGCGTCCGCCATTAACGAATCGATTTGAAATTTACGAAATTTCGTAAATTTCGAAATTTTTTAAAGAAAAAATTCGGAATTCTTTAAAAAAACGAAACGCAAGGGCCCCCTAAAAACGAAACGAGTTTAGAACCAAATTTTTCCGTGGTTACCCAAGCCTACTGTTTTCCATGTATTGCACAATAATGTCCACATTTACAAAGTGATTCGTAAGTTTCGGAAGTTTCAGAAAGTTCCGACTTTTTTCGGAAAAATTCAGAAGTGACTTTAGAATCGAACCACCAGCACCCCTTACATCCGAAACTAGTTTTGAACCAATTTTTTTTGATCAACCGAGCCTAGTGCTTGTCCATTGATTTGAATCGAGAGCTCTATATACTAGGCTTGGGTAACCACGGAAAAATTTGGTTCTAAACCCGTTTCGTTTTTAGGGGTCCATTGCGTTTCGTTTTTTTTAATAATTCCGAAATTTTCCTTTTAAAAATTTCAAAATATACGAAATTTTGTATAATTACGAATTGATTCGTTAATGGCGGACGCAATTGCGCAATATGCTAAAAAAACCTCCAAATGGGACAGGAGGAACTTCTGAAGCTTCCCTCTCCCTCTGTTGTTGACTGTTGGTGTGATAAAACAAACAACAACTATAAAACTTGCACCAGACATGCGAAAATAATTACGAAATAATTACGAAATAATTTCGAAATAATTACAAAATCATTACAAAATCATTACAAAATCATTACAAAATCATTACGAAATCATTACAAAATAATTACGAAATCATTACAAAATAATTACGAAATGAATTGAAAAAATTGTTTCGAATCTAATTTACTCCTCACACTATTCCTGCATGGCTCAATATTGGATTGTAAGCTAATTTAAATACGAATTAATAACGAATTACGAAATTAACGAACGAAACCGCCCAAGCCTAGTAGCAATATATCAAGTTTCATCAAGATTGGCGTAAAAATGAGGGAGGAGGAAGGTCCTGGATTTTCCCCAGTGTCAGTGCTGTCTTCCACGTATTGCGCAATCACGTCCTCATTTACGAAGCGATTTGGAAGTTTCGGAAGTTTCAGAAAGTTCCGACTTTTTTCGGAAAAATTCGAAACTAGTTTTGAACCAATTTTTTTTGATCAACCGAGTCTAGTGCTTGTCCATTGATTTGAATCGAGAGCTCTGTATACACTTCCCAAAAATACAGAGTTTCCTAGCTCTGTTCACCATGGCAACTTCCGTGCGCAGCTGCTTCTCTCCACGGAGGCAGAACGGTACGTTATGCGTATATATTTATATGTACCCTCTTTGCTCCCCGGTAGTCTTTTCACTCTTCTCAAGTGCTCCATCATTTAGGATTTTCAAAAGTGGGTTTGTAAATTGATATGGCTTCTCTCCCTCCTTTAAAAAAGTCTCTTAAGACGTGTTTTTGCTCAAGACTTCTTTAAAGAACTTGCCGCCACTCCTGAATCTTTCATGCGAAGTGGAAGAAGTGTTTGCGGCACGAAGAGAGGGGCGAATAAGCCGCTATCTGCAAGCAAGCCAGATTAAGAGCATTAGGCCTCCTCCGTGATGAATTCCTTCTCCTCTCGATCAACCCGTTCTCGTATCTGAGGTCAGCGGAGATCGCTGCGGAAGACTGACCCCTCCATCCCGTTGCATTTCTTCCGGAGACGAGTCTCCAACCGACTGAGTTCTCCTTTTTTTTTTTCCTGCGAAACTCGTGAGATTTGCATCGCGATTGTGAGAGCTCACAATCCTCTTCATTTCCACGGCACACGTGTCCGGAATTAGAGACGTTGCAAGGGTAATGAAGCACGGAGCAGCGAGCGAGCAAGAGGGAAGTAGGGATCGAGTCTCTTAATGCCGTTACGTAAGGACTTGTTTCAAACCATACCTTCCTTTCATTCGCAAAAATTCGACCTGAAATATCTCGGAGAAGGATCTTGGGGTGATAGGTCACGATGGAGGGGAATTTCCACCTGAGTTTTATCGCAATCATAGAATCTTAGAGTTGGGAGAGACCTCGTGGGCCATCCAGTCCAACCCCATTCTGCCAAGAAGCAGGAAAATCACATTCAAAGCACTCCCGACAGATGGCCACCCAACCTCTGCTGAAGAGCCTCTACCACACTCCGGGGCAGAGAGTTCCACTGCTGAACAGCTCTAAGACTTTGGAAGTTCTTTCCTGTACTTTGAAGCCATTGTTCCGCGTCCTAGCTTGTTCCTGCCTCCCAATGACTTCCTCTCACGTGGCTATCATGTCTCCTCTCAGCCTTCCCTTCTTCAGGCTAAACATGCCCAGCTCTTTAAGCCGCTCCTCATAGAGCTTGTTCTCCAGATCCTTGATCATTTTGCCCATTCTCTCTGATGGTTGAGGATACTGAAACCCATCGGGTCCCCATATCCAATAGATAGTTTCCAAACCGGTGCCATTCTTTTCCTAGACTAATTCTAAGACTAACTGCTATCTCGCTTTCATACTATGAGTCCCTTCGCCCTGGGAATAACCTTTTTTGCACCCTAAAACTTCACATGGAGATCAGTTGGCTCCCCGTTATCACATTGTTACTGTTGCCATCTCATTGATGCCAAAGAAGCCTGTTGACCTGGGGAACCTGCTGTGGTCACCCCTTGGGCCCCCCTGGGAAATAGACAGGCCATCCTGGCCCCTTGGTGAGGTGGGATCTATAGTTTTCTCCACTCCCAGACATGGATCCCGACCTCCAGTGCTTGCAATCACTCCTATAGGAACCCGATGGACTCCGAGGAACCTTCCCCTTTTGCCCTCGGTCAGTGGTTCCCTTGATGTATGGCAGGAACACTTTTCCTCTGGGTGGATCTTCGTCTTGACTCTCGTGGCTTCTTCTCAGTTGTCTTGCAGCTCTTCTGATGTCTGAGGTGGAGTCTCCATTGGCCTGGAGAGCCCAGTTGAGGTGGTTCAGTTCCTCTTGGAGGAGGTGGGCTTCGCAGATTCTTTTTGCATGGTCTGTCAAGGCTTTGATGGTGCTTCTTTGTTGACTTGGGTGATGGTTGGAGTGATGGCCTTCGCAGACCGTGCGAAAAGAATCTGCGAAGCCCACCTCCTCCAAGATGAACTAAACCACCTAAGCTGGGCTCTCCAGGCCAATGGAGACTCCACCTCAGACATCAGAAGAGCTGCAAGACCAAGAACAAGCCACGAGAGTCAAGATGAAGATCCACCCAGAGGAAAAGTGTTCCTGCCATACATCAAGGGAACCACTGACTGCAGAGGGAAGCTGATGAGGAAACACAACATACAAACTATCTACAGACCCACCAAGAAAATCCAACAAATGCTCCGTTCAGCAAAGGACAAAAGGGATCCTCTCACCTCTGCAGGAGTCTACCGTGTACCATGCAGCTGTGGACAAGTCTACATAGGGACCACCATACGCAGCGTTGCCCAGACACGCATCAAGGAACATGAAAGGCACTGCAGACTACTCCAACCAGAGAAGTCAGACATAGCAGAGCACCTGATGAACCAGCCTGGACACAGCATATTATTTGAGAACACAGAAGTGCTGGACCACTCTCACAACCACCATGTCAGACTACACAGAGAAGCCATTGAAATCCACAAGCATGTGGACAATTTCAACAGAAAGGAGGAGACCATGAAAATGAACAAAATCTGGCTACCAGTATTAAAAAAACTCTAAAATTACAACAGCAAAACAGAGAGGAAACAACCAGGCACATCTTAACACCTCTCAACAGAAGACTTTCCCAGGCTCAGGCAGGCCTTCAAATGCTAATGAAGGTGGTCAGTTGAAACATTCACACCTAGCTTCAGCAGAGAAAAGCTCTTTGCCCCACCCCAGCCATTCCACAGATATATAAACCCATTTTTCCTAATTCCAACAGACCTCACTACCTCTGAGGATGCTTGCCATAGATGCAGGAGAAACGTCAGGAGAAATGCCTCTAGAACATGGCTCTACAGCCCGAAAAAAACCCACAAGAACCTCATGTCAGAAATGGTAGAAACAGAGAGAGGGAAGGAGAGGGATAGAAAACATTCTCTGCGGAAATTAAAAAACGAAAAAAAGGGGAATGCCCTCCGGGTGGGAATTGATAGGCATCCGGGGAAGGATGAGGAACACGACGCGCTCCTCTCCCGCTGCCATCTGCGGAGTTCGCAGCCTGCGGATGCTATGACAACCGCAATCTGGGGAGCTTTGCGGAGCGGGGCTGAACACACAATCTGCTTCACACATTACACAGGAACAAACAGGGATGCGCTGCGGAGGGCAGCCAGCTCCGCCGAGAAAGGCAGCCGCTCGCTGCTTCCGTCCCATCAGGGGTGATCGTAATCATGTAGACTGGGACCAGAAATGTTTTGAATTTTTTCACCCCAGATTTTGGGATACCTATATTTGTCCTCTTAGGTTTCATATGCATCTTAGCCTGAAGGTAATTTGAGGAGGAGGAGGAGGAGGAAGAGGAAGAGGAGGAGGAAGAAGAGGAGGAAGAGGAGTGTTAGTAGAAGAAGAATCATAGAATCACAGAGTTGGAAGAGACCTCATGGGCCATCCAGTCCAACCCCATTCTGCCAAAAAGCAGGAAAATCCATTCAAAGCACCCCCTGTCTCTCGTACCCGCCAGACATGCTTGTGAAGCAGGTGGGATCGAGAGCAGGGCCTCCACTGACAATCTCAAGTCCCTGGTGGGTTCATAGGGAGACGGGGTGGGAGCGAGAGGAGAACATCCCTGGAAGATCTTAAGGATCGCGTGGGCTCGTAAGGGAGGAGGCCACCACCGGGAATGCCCTTTCTCTCGTCCCCACCAACGGCGCCTGAGACGGGGGTGGGATCGAGAGGAGAACATCTCCAGAAGATCTTAAGGATCACGTGGGTTCGTAAGGGAGGAAGCCACCACTGGGAATGTCCTCTCTCTTGTCCCCACCAACAGTGCCTGAGACGGGGGTGGGAGCGAGAGGAGAACATCCCCGGAAGATCTTAAGGATCGCATGGACTCGTAAGGGAGGAGGCCACCACCAGGAATACCCTTTCTCTGGTCCCCACCAACTGTGCCTGAGACGGGGGTGGGAGCAAGAGGAGAACATCCCCGGAAGATCTTAAGGATTGTGTGGGCTCGTAAGGGAGGAGGCCACCACCGGGAATGTCCTCTCTCTCGTCCCCACCAACCACACCCGAGACGGGGGTGGGAGCGAGAGGAGAACATCCCCGGAAGATCTTAAGGATTGCCTGGGCTTGTAACGGAGGAGGCCACCACCGGGAATGTCCTCTCTCTCGTCCCCACCAACTGCACCTGAGATGGGGGTGGAAGCGAGAGGAGAACATCCCCGGAAGATCTTAAGGATTGCCTGGGCTTGTAACGGAGGAGGCCACCACCGGGAATGCCCTCTCTCTCGTCCCCACCAACTGCACCTGAGATGGGGGTGGAAGCGAGAGGAGAACATCCCCGGAAGACCTTAAGGATTGCCTGGGCTTGTAACGGAGGAGGCCACCACCAGGAATACCCTTTCTCTCGTCCCCACTAACCGCGCCTGAGATGGGGGTGGGATCGAGAGGAGAACATCCCCGGAAGATCTTAAGAATCGCGTGGCCTCATAAGGGAAGAGGCCACCACCAGGAATGTCCTTTCTCTCGTCCCCACTAACCGCGCCTGAGACGGGGTGGGATCGAGAGGAGAACATCCCCGGAAGATCTTAAGAATCGCGTGGGCTCGTAAGGGAGGAGGCCGCCACCGGGAATGCCCTCTCTCTCGTCCCCACCAACTGTGCCTGAGATGGGGGTGGGAGTGAGAGGAGAACATCCCTGGAAGATCTTAAGGATCGTGTGGGCTTGTAAGGGAGGAGGCCACAACCGGGAATGCCCTCTCTCTCGTCCCCACCAACCGTGCCTGAGCCGGGGGTGGAAGCAAGAGGAAAACATCCCCGGAAGATCTTAAGGATCGCGTGGGCTCGTAAGGGAGGAGGCGACCACCGGGAATGTCCTCTCTCTCGTCCCCACCAACCACGCCTGAGACGGGGGTGGGATCGAGAGGAGAACATCCCCGGAAGATCTTAAGGATCGCGTGGGCTCGTAAGGGAGGAGGTGACCACCGGGAATGTCCTCTCTCTCGTCCCCATCAACCGCGCCTGAGAAGGGGGTGGGAGCGAGAGGAGAACATCCCCGTAGGATAATCCTCCAGGGTGGTTCCGTAGGTGACTGTGGAGCCCTCTTCTTGATCTGCATCTTCTCCTGCACTGAGGGCATTGGTTTCCAGGTGGAAGGTGGTCCAGGTCGGGGTTGGCTTGACGCGCCTTCGTCTTGGCATATTTCTCTCTTTCGCCCTCCATTCATGCCTCTTCAAATTCTGCAGCATATAGCAGGGTTGGGAGGACAATGGCTTTATAAACAAGCACCTTGGTCTCCCTGCGGATGTCCCAGTTCTCAAACACTCTCTGGTTCATTTGGAAAAATGCTGCACTCGCAGAGCTCAGGTGGTGTTGTATTTCGATGTCAATGTTGACATCTGTAGACGGTCCACGTCTTGCAGGCATATAGCAGGAAGGACAATGGCTTTATAAACAAGTACCTTGGTATCCCAACGGATGTCCCAGTCCTCAAACACTCTGTGCTTCATTCAGAAAAATGCTACACTCACAGAGCTTAGGTGGTGTTGTATTTCAGTGTCAATGTTGACGTCTGTAGACAGTCCATGTTTTGCAGGCATATAGCAGGGTTGAGTGGACAATAGCTTTATAAACAGGCACCTTGGTCTCCCTACGGATGTCCCGGTCCTCAAACACTCTCTGCTTCATTCGGAAAAATGCTACACTCGCAGAGCTCAGGTGGTGTTGTATTTCGATGTCAATGTTGACATCTGCAGACAGTCCATGTCTCCCAGGCATATAGCAGGGTTGGGAGGACAATGGCTTTATAAACAAGCACCTTGGTATCCCTGCAGATGTCCTCAAACAGTCTGTGCCTCATACGGAAAAATGCTGCACTCTCAGAGATCAGGCAGTGTTGTATTTCAGTGTCGAATCACAGTTTCCAAACACAGTACAGAGGGAGCCCGACTGCAGAAGTCCAGCATTGTGGTGACCCACAAGTTCTCCTCCAGAGGAAGAGTCTCATGATGACTCTTCCTCTGGTGGTGATCTTCCCAAGATCACCACTGAAGGAAAGCTTGCTGTCTTCTGAAGGAATCCGCGTTGCTGTCAAACAGTGGCTACCATCCAGGGGCGGCTCGTCCATTACGCGAAGTAAGCGGTCGCAGAACACTTTTTTTTGCCAGGGGCGCAGAGGCACCTCTGTAAATGCCCCTCGACCACCACTTGAGGAGCGCCCCCTCAGCTCACAACAGCCCTAGCAGTCCGGGGGGAGCCTCGGCTTTCTTGCCTTGCTGCCAGGCGATCCTCTTCCCAAAGGGACCGGGCCCTTGAGCCTCGCCTAGCCCCTCTCGTTCCTGCTCTACCCGGCCACCGGGTGCATGAGCAGAGCCGGCGCTCAATCGTTCTCCGCGTTCGATCCCTTCCCCATGACCGGCTCCCTTTCCCGATCCCCCGGCGCTCCACCCGCCTCCTCTCCTCTCCCCAATCCGCGGGTGGGCCAAGGGGTGGAGCCGCCACGTCCGGCCCGCTTTCGGTCTGAAGGCGTGTCTGAAGACCCCAGCATGCGCACCAAAATTCGCCTCTTCTCCTGACTTTCTCTTCAGCCATTGGGACCAAGAGAGAGAGAGAGAGAGAGCCCCTCCGGCTGGAGGTATCCCCCACCTCCGCTCCCTCCTTTGTTTTTGCGCCTACCTTCAGGAAAGGTGGGCATCTCCACCTCTCTCTCTCTCTCGGTCCCAATGGCTGAGGAGAAAGTCAGGAGAAGGGGTGACTTTTGGTTGCACACGCCGGGGTCTTCAGACATGCCTCCGGACCCAAAGCGGGCCAGGCAAGGGAGCAAGTGCGGCAAGTGCAGTTACTGGGATGTATAGTTCACCTACAATCAAAGAGCATTCTGAACTCCACCAATGATGGAATTGAACCAAATATGACACACAGAACTCCCAGGACGAACAGAATATATATATATATATATATATATATATATATATATATATATATATATATATCAATGATTGGTTTTTTGTAGGGCTGGGCAGTTTCGTTTCATTAATTCGTAATTCGTTAAAAATTCGTTATTTTTTTGTTAACGAAGCGATAACGAACCATTCTGGAGCAACTTAAAAACGAAACGAATTTTTCAATTCGTTTCGTAAATGCTTCGTATTTCGTTATGTATTCGTTTCGTTATTGATTTGAGGTCGTTTCGTTATTATTTCCGCATATCTGGGGCAAGTTTTATAGTTGTTTTTTGTTTAATTAGTGAAAAAAATTATAATATCACACCCACAGTCAACAACAGAGGGAGAGGGAAGCTTCAGAAGATTTTTAGCATATTGCGCGATTGCGGCCGCCATTAACGAATCGATTCGTTATTGTTTCGGAAATCAATTCATTAATTTTTTTACCATTTACGAAATTTCGTAAATACCGAACTTTTTTAAAGGAAAATTTCGGAATTCTTTTAAATATCGAAACAAAAAAAACCCCAAATACAAATTGATTTTAGAAACAAATTTTTCCGTTGTTACCCAGGCCTTATATATATATATATATATAAATGATTGGTTGTTTGCTTACCATTGAAAATTACTTAGGGCCGCCTCTGCTACCATCATGAAGATCTTTCCTATTAGTTAAAGTCTAATTGGGTCGAACAAAACATGGCTCATGGCTTGACGCCTCAATGGCCTTCGCTGTCGCGTGCGCTATTCGAGCAGGCAACGGTTGCCAGTCCTTGGCTGTATGCCTCGATGCCCTGTGCTCTCGCAACATTGTCGAGAGCGGGTCTGATCTATGGGATGAATAAACGGGATTTGGGGATGTCAGCCAGGACCTGGTCTCTTTCTCCCTCTTTGTCTCCCTTTGGAACGACTGCCTCGGCCAAGGCTTTTGCCGTACAAGAGGCCCTTTGTTTATGGCAACAATACAGACACCAGGCCGAGCTTGGCTTTGAATTAAGCTAATGTAAAGTCGTTTGAAGTCCAAAGCGCTTTCTCCGCCAGCGGGCTTTGGACATGGAAATGTGGTCTCTGCAAACAACACAGGGGCGGAGCAGATGGCATTGAGGAGCGCGGCACACAAGCAGGCCGTTTGGGTGTCATTGTTAACAGCACACGAGAGACACGGAGAGCACGAAAGGGGTCGGAGCAGGAGCCAACCAGACCGGTCTTTCAAATCTCACCTGTGATTGAAACTCAAAAGGCCTTCAAAGCAGAAGTCGTGAAGTCGAACATGACCCCCCCCCCAATAAGAGATAGTAACTTATAGTTTCCCAAGGACCAAGGACTAGCTTCAATCTCAGCTCTGCAAGACCCCATCCTTTGGCTCAGTGGACATCCCTAAACTCCTTCTTGTGACTTTGGACTCTCTGCCAAGTGTTCTGGACTTCAAAGGACTCTCCAGAATGGACATCCACCCCAGCCTCTTCTTTGTGTCATATCTGATTGTGACAGGAAAACTCGGATTAAGTCATCATTACTTATCGCAGACCTATCTAAAGACAATAAAGTTAGTTTCTTTAGAAGGCTGATTCCGGACTCAAGAACCCCCAGGACATTGGAATTCTATAATCCACTCAAGAAAGCATTGTTTCCTTTCATCCCGCCTCCCTTCCTCCTGATTCGCCAGAGCGCTGAGGCGGTAGGAGCTTTCTGATAGGCTTCAGCACACCACAGGAGCTCTGTGATTGGCTCTGGCATGGGGAGGGTGGCCGAGCCTCCTCCCAGCTGTTATCACGCCAGCCAATCATCATCGAGCCGGGAGGAGGGTGGGGAGCGGGAATTTTGAAACTCACAAGCCTGTATTTCCTATAAAAATGCCATTATTTTCTGCTCGGCGAATGATTGCCGCTCTGCATCCTTTTCAGCTGAATTGCTAATAAACCTCAGTGGTACTTCCACTTGGTGAGACCTTTTATTGGGGAAAATCAGGGATTGTGTGCTTCTCTCTGTCTCGCCAGGGTAATGAACTCTTTAAAGAGTCAGATTGGTCTCTGCCTCCTGGCAAAGTCGGAAGCTACAGATTCATTCATGTCCTCTACTGGAGTTTCAAGGCAGGAAAAATAGATGGAGGAGGCCAAAGAATGACGTACCCCAAGGCAGGGTCTTGCCTCGACCTTGTTGAATATCTTTACTTACAATCAGCCACAACCACCACTCATAAAGAGCTTTATATATGCTAATGACCTTGGCTTAACAACACTAGCAAAAGACTTTGAAAGAGTTGAAATCCAACTTACTAATGCCTTGAAAGATCTTTCCAGCTACTACAAAGATGCCTAACCCTGCCAAGACACAAGTGTGTGCTTTCCATCTACGTGTTGGGGATTCCTCATCTTCGGAAAAGGAAGGGGAGCAGTGAAGCGCTCAGGAAGCCGTGGGCAAATCATACTCTCTCAGCTTCAGAGGAAGGTCATGGCAAGCGCTGAACAAACTGTCAGATAGAAATGGTAACACATTTCTAATCATAGAGAAAATACTGTATGGTGAACATCTGGTATTGTTATAGAGCAGGAATTTAGGGGTCTTTGCCAGGAGGCAGAGACCAATCAAACTCTTTAAAGAGTTCATTACCCTGGCGAGACAGAGAGAAGCACCCAATCCCAGATTTTCCCCAATAAAAGGTCTCACCAAGTGGAAGGAAGTGCCACCGAGATGTTTTATTTGCGATTCAGCTGAAAAGGATGCAGAGCAGCAATCATTCGCCAAGCAGAGCATGTGGTTACAGAAGTAAAGGCCATTTTTATAGAAAATACAGAGTTGTGAGTTTCAAAATTCCCACTCCCCCCTCCCGCCCAGCTCGAAGGGGATTGGCTGACGTGCAAACAGCTGGGAGGAAGCTTGGTCGTCCCCCATGCATCAGGGCCAATCGCAGGGCTTTCGCGGGGTGCCAGAGCCTATCAGGAGGCTCCTGCTATCTCGACGCTCGAGCGAATCAGAAGGGAGGGAGGCGGGATGAAGGGAGACAATGCATTCTGGAGTGGATTATGGAGTTTTAATGTCCTTAGGCTTATTGAGTCCGGGGATCGGCCTTCCAGAGAAGCCACTTTATTGTCCTGAGATGGGTCTGTGAGAAGATTAGAGAGATTAGAGAGATTAGACAGATCTCTCTGTGACAGATTAGAGAGATGGGCCAAAACTAACAAAATGAAGTTCAACAGTGACAAATGCAAGATACTCCACTTTGGCAGAAAAAATGAAATGCAAAGATACAGAATGGGGGACGCCTGGCTCGAGAGCAGTACGTGTGAAAAAGATCTTGGAGTCCTCGTGGACAACAAGTTAAACATGAGCCAACAATGTGATGTGGCGGCAAAAAAAGCCAATGGGATTTTGGCCTGCATCAAGAGGAGCAGAGTGTCTAGATCTAAGGAAGTAATGCTACCCCTCTATTCTGCTTTGGTTAGACCACATCTGGAATATTGTGTCCAATTCTGGGCACCACAATTCAAGAGAGATATTGACAAGCTGGAATGTGTCCAGAGGAGGGCGACTAAAATGATCAAGGGTCTGGAGAACAAGCCCTATGAGGAGCGGCTTAGGGAACTGGGCATGTTTAACCTGAAGAAGAGAAGGCTGAGAGGGGATATGATAGCCATGTATAAATATGTGAGAGGAAGCCACAGGGAGGAGGGAGCAAGCTTGTTTTCTGCTTCCTTGGAGACTAGGACGCAATGGAACAATGGCTTCAAACTACAAGAGAGGAGATTCCATCTGAACATTAGGAAGAACTTCCTGTGAGAGCCGTTCAGCAGTGGAACTCTCTGCCCCGGAGTGTGGTGGAGGCTCCTTCTTTGGAAGCTTTTAAGCAGAGGCTGGATGGCCATCTGTCAGGGGTGATTTGAATGCAATATTCCTGCTTCTTGGCAGAATGGGGTTGGACTGGATGGCCCATGAGGTCTCTTCCAACTCTTTGATTCTATGATTCTATGATTCTAAGATTCTATAAGCATTGATGGCTTAATCCAGGTTTTCCTCTTAAAATCAGATAGGGCACAAAGGGGAAACTTTTGTGAATGTCCTTAGTGGAAAGATTTGAAAGGAAAATAGCTTGGAGGAAAAGAGGACTTTCCTAAGGTCATTTCCCCCCCATTGTTATATGATTAAAAAAGTCTGCCAGACAGGAACCCTTAAGATGGCCCAACTCCGAAGACAAAAGGGTTTCCTTTATTATTGTCCATGCAAAGAATGTCCAAAGAGAAGGGTCCTTTCATGATTGCTGATTGCTTTTCCCGAGGCAGGGCAGCTTCCTTGTAGATTTCCCCCAAGGAGAGGGGAAGGGGGCAAAAGGGTCAGGGCAAGGTCAAATACATGAAGGGAAATATAGAAATATATAGGAGAAAATATGAAAATATAGAAGTCATAACACAGAGAGTAAACCCAACGACCTTCCCCCAGTGTCCATAAAGGGAAATATATCCATGAGGGGGAAAGAGAGTCCCTTGTTTGTGAGATGGGGGTCCATCAGGAGCCCAGATGGGAAAATTCAAATACTTTTGTGGCATGATTTTCAGTAATAAATTGGTACCTTGATTAAATGATACACACCAAATTGACCAAGACTTAACCCTTATTATCCAGTCTGGTGTCTTTGCCCTTAGCAAACTATAAGTTACTATCTCTAATGGGGGGGGGGGGGTCAAGTTTGATTTCAGTATATCGATAGCAACTGAGTAATGACTGTGAATGTCATGATGCAATACCTAAGGGGTGTGGTGATGGCTCAGTCATAACCATGTGAGGGTTATTTCAAAGCGTGGTGGCTCCGCCCCTTGGCCCACCCGCGGATTGGGGAGAGGAGAGGAGGCGGGTGGAGCACCGGGGATCGGGAGAAGGAGCCGGTCATGGGGAAGGGATCGAACGTGGAGAACGATTGAGCGCCAGCTCTGCTCGCGCACCTGGTGGCCGGGTGGAGCAGGAACGAGAGGGGCTAGGCGAGGCTCAAGGGCCCGGCCCCTTTGGGAAGAGGATCGCCCGGCAGCGAGGCAAGAAAGCCGAGGCTCCCCCCGGACTGCTAGGGCTGTTGTGAGCTGAGGGGGTGCTCCTCAAGTGGCGGTCGAGGGGCATTCACAGAGGCGCCTCTGCACCCCTGGCAAAAAAAGAGTGTTCTGCGACCGCTTACTTCGCGTAATGGACGAGCCGCCCCTGACTATACATCCAGGTGCTATTTGGAGGAGGATGGACCATGCTAGGGCTGTTGTGAGCTGAGGGGGCGCTCCTCAAGTGGTGGTCGAGGAGCATTTACAGAGGCACCTCTGCACCCCTGGCAAAAAAAAGTGTTCTGCGACCGCTTACTTCGCGTAATGGACGAGCCGCCCCTGCTTGCTCTCCAGCTTGTAACAGTTTGGGAAGGTTGTGATTTGGAAACTATAACTCGTTTCACGAACCCATCCTGCGACACAAACGCTAGGGTGTCGTGTGCTCAGGCCTCGTGCGTGTGCTATACATGTGCATCGCTGCGTGTGAGTGTGTGCGCAAACTACTGTTCTTGGCCTGCTTGCTCTGCTCTGCTGTTGCCATAGAAACAGGGAGGGCTCCTTTCTCTCTCCATCTCCTCTTCTTCCCCATTCCTCCCCTCTTTTCCTTCCCCGAGATGTCAAGAGAGCTGCGCAGGCCTCTTGATCTCATGTGGAGGGAAGGCACATAAAAATAAAATAAAGACATCCAACCCTTTTCCTTTCAGTTGCCAAGGCTTTGGGGAACCAGGCGCTTATATGTCGTCCCAGGCAGAAGAATGAATGACAGGCAACGCTCCTTTGGCTGGGCTGGATGGATTCACAAGTGCCAAAAGGAGGAGGAGGAGGAGGAGGAGGATCCTGGCTGAAGGACACTTAGCGAAATAGTTGAGAGCTGCAACGTCTTATCCTTCTGTCCTCAAACAAACAGAAAAAAGAAAGTTCTCCCAAGCTGATTGTTTTTTTTCCTCTTTTTCTCTCTCTCTCCTTTTCTGGCATTGAATTATGATACAATCCTACCATTGGAGGAGACTCCAGAGGCCATCCAGTCCAACTCTTAAGAGATAGAGAGACAGACAGATAGATAGGAAGAGAGAGAGAGACACAGATAGATTCATAGAATTGGAAGGGGCCCCAAGGACCATCCAGTTCAACTCATATGAAATAGATAGAGTGAAGGAGGCGTGGTGGATTGATGGATCAATGGATTCCCCAAAGATAGCTAGATAGCTAGACTGACAGAGATAAATAGATAAGAAAGAGAGTTGAAAGAGACCCCAAGAACCATCCAGTCCAACTTTTAAGAGATAGATAGATAGATAGATAGATAGATAGATAGATAGATTCATAGATAGATTCCTAGTTGGAATAGATCCTAAGGGCCATCCAGTCCAGATAGATAGATGGATGGATGGATGGATGGATAGGTAGGTAGGTAGGTAGGTAGATAGATAGATAGATAGATAGATAGATAGATAGATAGATAGATAGATTCCTAGCTGGAATAGTCCCCAAAGGCCATCAAGTCCAGAAAGACAGATAGACAGAAAGATAGATAGATGGATGGATGGATGGATAGATAGACAGACAGACAGACAGACAGACAGACAGACAGACAGAGATGGATGGATAGATGGATAGATGGATGGATGGATGGATAGATAGATAGATTCCTAAAGTTGGAGGAGGGATGGATTCCCCAAAGAAATAGATAGATAGATAGATAGATAGATAGATA
The DNA here is from genome assembly GCF_037176765.1 of Anolis sagrei. NCBI lineage: Eukaryota > Metazoa > Chordata > Lepidosauria > Squamata > Anolidae > Anolis > Anolis sagrei. The sequence goes on from NC_090033.1 coordinate 14,265,293, forward strand.
GATAGATAGGTTCCTAGAGTTGGAAAACACCCAAAGGACCATCCAGTCCAACTCTTAAGAGAGAGAGAGAGAAAGAGAGAGAGAAAATCCTAGAGTTGAAAGAGACCCCAAGGGTCATCCAGTCCAACTCTTAAGAGACAGATGGATAGACACACACACACACACACACACACACACACACACAGAGATGGATTCCCCAAAGAAATAGATAGATGGATGGATAGATTCCTAGAGTTGGAAGAGAGCCAAAGGTCCATTCATATGGCCACTCTCACAGCTGCAAGGACCTTGTCCACCTCATCAGGGAGAACAAATTGAAACGAATCAATCAAACGGGACAGTCAGGTGCCTCAGTTACACCCCTTGGTACTGCTCTAAATCTGGCGTCTAAATTGTAATGTATCCCAGTGACTTTATCTGTAAAAGGATGTGTGAACTTGCCAGTTTGAGTTGTCAAGTGGTCAGGGGTTGTGGAGTAGGCTTTAAGTGAGGTTCTAGCCCGTGTGCGGTCAGATGCATTCCAAGTCCTCCACCAGCAGCACTCTAGCCTCCGTCTTGTCCGCTTCATCACTGCCAACTCCCTAGTAAACCAAGGAGCTGAGTTGGCTCTACATGATAAGAGGGGATGTTCAGGGCCAATCGTGTCCACCTCCTGGGCCACCTCCAAGTTAGAGAGATCAACCAGAGCATTGACAGGATCGACAGGTGCCATGACAGGAAGAACCCCAAAAGACATCAGGAATCCATTCGGATCCATACGTTTCTTGGGGCAGACCATCTTAATGGGTCCTCCACCCCTGAAGAGGTTAGAGGCTACAGTTATTCTAAAACTGATCAGATGATGGTTGGTCCATAACTATGGAAACATTTTGAAGAGGTTTTAGCTCTTCCACACTGACATTTCCCCCGTTCACATTGAAAACTATGTCCAGGGTGTGTCCTGCTACATGAGTGGGCCCAGATTTCATTGGGACAGCCCCATGGTTGCCATGGTAGCCATGAAGTCCTTAGCTGCTCCAGATAGGGTGGATTCTACATGGACGTTAAAGTCTCCCAGCACTATGAGCTGCTGAGTCTCCAATGCCAGGCCAGAAAGCACCACTCTGGGAGAGAGACTGCTGTGCAGTGGGGTGGTTGGTACACAAGCAGAATTGGAAGAGACTCCAAGGGCCATCCAATCCAACCAAAAGAGATAGATAGCTAGAGGTATATAGATGGAATTCTAGAGTTGGAAGAGACCTCAAGGACCATCCAATCCAACCATAAGAGTTAGATAGATACCTATCTAAGATAGGTAGATGGATGGAATCCTATTGGAAGAGACCTCAAGGACCATCCAATCCAACCATAAGAGTTATATGGATAGGTAGATAGATGGAATCCTATAATTGGAAGAGATCTCAAGGGCCATCCAATCCAACCACAAGAGTTAGATGGATAGGTAGATAGATGGGATCCTAGAGTTGGAAGAGACCTCAAGAGCCATCCAATCCAATCATAAGAGTTATATAGATAGGTAGATAGGTAGGTAGATGGAATCCTAGAGTTGGAAGAGACCTCAAGGGCCATCCAATCCAACCATCAGAGATAGATAGATAGGTAGAGAGATGGAATCCTAGAATTGGAGGAGACCCCATGGGCCATCCAATCCAACCATAAGAGTTAGATGGATAGGTAGATAGATGGAATCCTAGAGTTGGAAGAGACCTCAAGGGCCATCCAATCCAACCATAAGAGATAGGTAGGTAGGTAGGTAGATGGAAATCTAGAGTTGGAAGGCCAACAAGGGCCATCCAGTCTGATCCACTTCTCCCACGCAGGAAAAGCACCATCAAAGCACCCCAACAGATGGCTATCCAGCCTCTGTTTCAAAGCATCCAAAGAAGAAGCCTCCAATGGACTCTGAGACAGAGAGTTCCACTGCTGAACCGCTCTCCTTGCAGTCAGGAAGTTCTTTCTAATGTTCAAGAGGAATCTCCTTTCCTATTATTTGAGCCCGTGTCGGGTTTCTGATCGAATTCTCACAAGAGGACCCACATCAGTGGTTGGGCGTTCATCTCTTGGACCACAACTTCAGTTGATCATTCCTCCATGGCCAGAGATGGACTCTTTGGCTCTTGTGATCGGATTCCTATCCAAAAATTCAACAATGGAGGACCCCTCTGGATCATATTATTATGTTGTTTCTACACACGGAGAGTTGTCTCGGCGCAAATTTGCTGGATTCGTCCATCCGTACCTTCATCCCGGATCTACCTGCCTGGTGTTAATGTGTTGCAACGGTCGTGCTTTATTAATTGCTCTGTGTTTTGGAGTGGAATTACAGGCCGCATTAAGGCCAAATGGGCTTTTCACGATTATTGTTATTACGGCAATTAGCGATGACGAACTGCGCAGAACGGGGCAGCGACCAAGGCTGGAGTGCCGTCCTGAACAAGATAACGTTTACTCATTTAAGAGCAACATACAGTTCATCTTAGAATCATAGAATCATAGAATCAAAGAGTTGGAAGAGACCTCATGGGCCATCCAGTCCAACCCCATTCTGCCAAGAAGCAGGAATATTGCATTCAAATCACCCCTGACAGATGGCCATCCAGCCTCCCTTCTGCTAACCCTTTGAGAAGCAAAACAACCACCACCTCCTCTTCCCCCTCCTCCTCATAGAATCCTAGAATCAAAGAGTTGGAAGAGACCTCCTTGCTCTTCCTACGGATGTCCCAGTCCTCAAACACTCTCTGCTTCATTCAGAAAAATGCTGCACACACAGAGCTTAGGCGGTGTTGAATTTCAGTGTCAATGTTGACATCTGTAGACAGTCCACATTTTGCAGGCATAAGCAGTGTTGGGAGTATAATAGGTTTATAAACAAGCACTTTGGTATCCCTACGGATGTCCCAGTCCTCAAACACTCTCTGCATCATATTTTCAAAGGCTTTCATGGCTGGAATCACTGGGTAGTTGTAGGTTTTTTCGGGCTATATGGATATGGTCTAGAGGCATTCTCTCCTGACCTTTTGCCTGTATCTATGGCAAGCATTCCCAGAGGTAGTGAGGTCTGTTGGAACTTCCAACACACTCTCTGCATCATTCGGAAAAATGCTGCACTCACAGAGATCAGGCGGTGTTGAATTTCAGTGTCAATGTTGACGTCTGTAGACAGTCCACATCTCACAGGCGTATAGCAGAGTTGGGAGGACAATATCTTTATAAACAAGCACCTTGGTATCCCGACGGATGTCCCAGTCCTCAAACACTCCCTGCATTATTCGGAAAAATGCTGCACTCACGGAGCTCAGGCGGTGTTGTATTTCAGTGACAACGTTGACATCTGTAGACAGTCCACGTCTCGCAGGTGTATAACAGGGTTGGGAGGACAATAGATTTATAAACAAGCACCTTGGTATCCTTGCAGATATCCCAGTCCTCAAACACTCTCTGCATCATATTTTTGAAGGCTTTCATGGCTGGAATCACTGGGTAGTTGTAGGTTTTTTCGGGCTATATGGCCATGGTCTAGAGGCATTCTCTCCTGACCTTTAGCCTGCATCTATGGCAAGCATCCTCAGAAATAGTGAGGTCTGTTGGAACTTCCAATGCACTCTCTACATCATTCGGGAAAATGCTGCACTCCCAGAGTTCAGGTGGTGTTGTATTTCAGTCTCAGTGTTGACATCTGTAGACAGTCCACGTCTCGCAGGCGTATAGCAGGGTTGGGAGGACAATAGCTTTATAAACAAGCACCTTGGTATCCCTGCAAATGTCCCAGTGCTCAAACACTCTCTGCATTATTTGGAAAAATGCTGCACTCGCAGAGCTCAGGTAGTGTTTTATTTCAGTGTCAAGGATGACATCTGTAGACAGTCCACGTCTCACAGGCTTATAGCAGGGTTGGGAGGACAATAGATTTATAAACAAGCACCTTGGTCTCCCTATGGATGTCCCAGTCCTCAAACACTCTCTGTTTCATTCAGAAAAATGCTGCACTCAGATAGCTCAGGCGGTGTTGTATTTCATTGTCAATGTTGACATCTGTAGACAGTCCACATTTCGCAGGCGTAAGCAGGGTTGGGAGTACAATAGCTTTATAAACAAGCCCCTAGGTATCCCTACGGATGTCCTAGTCCTCAAACACTCTCTGCTTCATTCAGAAAAATGCTGCACTCTGAGAACTCAGGCGGTGTTGTCTTGCAGTGTCAATGTTAACGTCTGTAGACAGTCCACGTCTCGCAGACGTATAGCAGGGTTGGGTGGACAATAGCTTTATAAACAAGCACCTTGGTATCCCTGCATATGTCCCAGTGCTCAAACACTCTCTGCATCATTCGGGAAAATGCTGCACTCACAGTGCTCAGGCGGTGTTGAATTTCAGTGTCAAGGTTGACGTCTGTAGACAGTCCACATTTTGCAGGGTTGGGAGGACAATAGATTTATAAACAAGCCCCTTGGTCTCCCTACGGATGTCCCGATCCTCAAACACTCTCTGCTTCATTCGGAAAAATGCTGCACTCACGGAGCTCAGGCGGTGTTGTCTTTCAGTGTCAATGTTGACATCTGTAGACAGTCCACATCTCACAGGCGTATAGCAGAGTTGGGAGGACAATAGCTTTATAAACAAGCCCCTTGGTCTCCATACGGATGTCCCGGAGACTAGGACACAAGGGAACAATCCAGACAAGACAGAGGTACTCCTGGTCAGTCGCAAGGCCGAACAGGGCATAGGGTTACAGCCTGTGCTGGATGGGGTCGCACTCCCCTTGAAGGCGCAGGTTCGCAGCTTGGGTGTGATCCTGGATTCATCGTTGAGCCTGGATCCCCAGGTTTCAGCGGTGACCAGGGGAGCATTTGCACAGCTTAGGCTCGTGCGCCAGCTGCGCCCGTACCTTGGGAAGTCTGACTTGGCCACGGTAGTACACGCTCTGGTCACATCCCGCCTTGACTACTGCAACGCTCTCTATGTGGGGCTGCCCTTGAAGATGGCCCGGAAGCTCCAGCTAGTCCAGCGCGCGGCAGCCATGTTACTAACAGGAGCGGGACGCAGGGAGCACACAACGCCCTTGTTGTCCCAGCTCCACTGGCTGCCGATCTGCTACCGGGCCCAATTCAAGGTGCTGGTGTTGGCCTACGGTTCCGGCCCAAAATACCTTTCTGACCGCATCTCCGCCTATGAGCCCACGAGGACTTTGAGATCGTCCGGGGAGGCCCTTCTCTCGATCCCGCCCGCCTCACAGGCACGTCTGGCGGGGACGAGGGATAGGGCCTTCTCGGTGGTGGCCCCCCGGCTGTGGAACACCCTCTCTGTAGACATCAGACAGGCGCCCTCCCTTATGACATTCCGCAAGAGACTAAAGACGTGGTTGTTTGAGAAGGCGTTTGACTAAGTGCTACAACAAATTGGCAATGATGAGTGGAACGGAACATGGATAACGAGATTGGATTGTGATTCTATGATGAGACGTCGCGAATGATTTAGTGTAATGGTATTATTAATAGTGATGTTGTTATTGTTGTTTATGATATTGCTTTCATTGTAAATTGTCTTTTTATATGTTGTACACCGCCGTGAGTCGCCCTAGGGCTGAGAACGGCGGTCAACAAATGCAGTAAATAATAATAAATAAATAAACAATGGCTTCAAACTACAAGAGAGGAGATTCCATCTGAACATGAGGAAGAACTTCCTGACTGTGGGAGCCGTTCAGCAGTGGAACTCTCTGCCCCGGAGTGTGGTGGAGGCTCCTTCTTTGGAAGCTTTGAAACAGAGGCTGGATGGTCATCTGTCGGGGATGTTTTGAATGCAATATTCCTGCTTCTCGGCAGGGGGTTGGACTGGATGGCCCATGAGGTCTCTTCCAACTCTTGGATTCTATGATTCCATGATTTTCCCAGCCAATAGAGTTTCCCGAGCAATGTTGCATTCCTTCCTCGCTGAAACGGCATTCAGCCGAAGCGCTTATTGGCATCTGGTTGTGAGAAATCCAGGAGGGCTTCAAAGTGATTTTTTTTCCTCCCCTTTCGAGTGGTGGAAAAACATTCAACCCACTACGGGGAGAGGAGGGAAATGGTTTCCAACTCTGGGGACCGCTCCAGGCGAGGCGTGTTTAAGAGGCCGGCTTTCCATTTTGCATTCTTAAACACGCGGCGGCTTAATGCCGGCTCACTGGGCTTAACGCGGATGTCAATTCAACACGTCCGGCCTCTTCAGAAGAGCCTCGTTTCCCATTCTGGAGCCGTTCGGTATCTCGACCTTCGCGAGACTCCACAAACAGGAGAGAAAAAGGCCACTCTTGCATTAACTGTTGTTTACTCTTTAGTCGTTTGTGCATCTTTTTTGAAAAAGCAACCTATAGGACCTCCAGAATTTATTTTTGTGGCCTCACTATTGCCCCCTAGTGACATATTTTGTTGTATTTCTGGTGTTGTAGACGGATTGGCCGGTGCTGACCATTTGTTGACCATTTCCACTACCTTGGAAGCTTCCCACCAGAGTGGAAATCCTCTATCGGACAGATGGCAAGCTATTTAACCAAGCCATAACCAAGATTACAACATCTGTTATAGAAATCCAGTATGCTGATGACAACGTCGTCTGTGCAAATTCAGAAGAAGACCTACAAGCCACTCTAAACACCTTCGCAGAAGCATACGAGAATTGGCCAAATGACCCTCCTGGGGGTCTCGAATGATTTTGTCATTTGGGAGTTGTAGTTGCTGGGATTTATAGTTCACCTACAATCAAAGAGCATTCTGAACCCCACCGACGATGGAATTGAACCAAACTTGGCACTCAGTTCTCCCATGACCAACAGAAAGTACTGGAAGGGTTTGGTGGGCAGTGTTCTTTGGTTTTGGAGTTGTAGTTCACCTACATCAAGAGATCACTGTGGACCCAACAATGATGGATCTGGACCAAACTCTACACGAATACTCAATATGCCCAAATCTGAACAGTGGTAGAGTTTGGGGAAAATAGAATCTTGACATTTGGGAGTTGTAGTCGCTGGGATTTATAGTTCACCTATAATCAAAGAATCCCACCGATAGAATTGGGCGAAACCTCCCACACAGAACCCCCATGTGGGCCACAGCAACGCGTGGCAGGAGACGGCATATATATATATATATATATATATATATATATATTAGGGCTGGGCGGTTTCATTTCGTTAATTCGTAATTCGTTAAAAATTCGTTATTTTTTTTGTTAACGAAGCGATAACGAACCATTCTGGAGCAACTTAAAAACGAAACAAATTTTTCAATTCGTTTCATAAATGCTTCGTATTTTGTTATGGATTCGTTTCGTTATTGGTTTGAGGTCGTTTCGTTATTATTTCCTCATGTCTTGGGCAAGTTTTATAGTTGTTTTTTGTTTAATTAGTGAAAAAAAATTATAATATCACCCCAACAGTCAACAACAGAGGGAGAGGGAAGCTTCAGAAGTTTTTTTAGCGTATTGCGCGATCGCGGCCGCCATTAACGAATTGATTTGTTATTGTTTCGTTATTGTTTTGTAATTTTTGTAATTTTTTTACCATTTACGAAATTTCGTAAATATCGAACTTTTTTTAAGGAAAATTTCGGAATTCTTTTAAATATTGAAACGCAAAAAAACCCAAAAAACGAATCGATTTTAGAAACAAATTTTTCCGTTGTTACCCAGGCCTTATATATATATATATGTATGTATATATATATATATATATATATATATATATATATATATATATATGACATGGGAAAACTTCGGCCCTCCATGTGTTTTGGACTTCAACTCCTATAATTCCAAAAGCCAGTAGGAAGCCCTAAATACCCGGAGGGCCAAAATTTGTCCATGCCCCCCCTCTCTCTATATATACACACACATGCCCCTATATATATATGGTTTGGGGGACCCGCCAAAATACTGTTTGCTTACCACTGAAAATTACCTAGGGCCGCCTCTGACAGTGATCTACTCCTTTCTCTGTGGGAATGAACGGATTCCTCCTTTGAATGGAGTCGACTGTCACATTGGAGTTCCTCCCACAACATTGAGAAGGCATTCTCAGCCGTGTGCCTCCTTCAGGACTCTCAGAAACGAAGAAGAAGCGTTGGTTTGCAAAAAGAACATGGTTAATTAATTACTTCATTGCGGAGTCAGGAGGAGTCCGCGGTCCATCTGTAGCCAACTCCAGAAGAAAAATGTTGACGCGGAAGGGAACATTGTCTCTCTGCTCCCCTTTGGTCCTGATTTTTTTTAAAAAATGCACACATACACAAGCATATTGATTTCTTTTACTCAGCCAGAGAAAGGGAGCTGACCCAGAACTGTCTCCGGATATTCATGGGAGGTTTTTAAGGAGTTTACTGCCATGATTTTTTTGGGGGGGAAACGAATTCAGAAAATAATGCCTGCAATATTTATAGCTTGAGAATGACACCGCGCAGACTTTGGTTTTATTTATCTACGTAATGGGTTAACGCGTCCTGTCTTAACATCATCAACGAACAGAATGAATGATCAAACGGAAGGATGGAGAACCAGAGGGAGCGAGAGATGGAACGAAGGAAGTCTTGTCGGAATAAAGCCTTGTCTGTGTCGTACCCAAATGTTAAAAAACACCAAAGGGAAGAGAATTGCGTATAAGGTCGGCTTCAGGGTTGCTTGATGGATCCACCAGAAATATCGGGATTTTGGCAGGCATCCAACGGGTGGTTTTTACACATGCCAAATTGGCCCATCCAAGTGATTGGTCCTTTTTCGTCTTATGCAGGATGTTGCGTGTAGATGGGCGACACTCCTCCCTCCCGCAGAACCAGAGATGACACAGACACATAGATGGAGTGTAAATGGCCACAACTTAATTTATTAATTACAGGAACACAGGGTTAGCTTCTAGGCATGGGTTCTGGATCAAGATCGATCAGCCCGCTGGTGACCGATACCTGATGAGTCCAATAGGGGGCCCACCGGCACAACATCGGGCCACATGACACGGCACCCCTGGAAACTAGGGCTGGGCAATTCGTTTCGTTAATTCGTAATTCGTTAAAAAATTCGTTAATTTTTGAATTACAAAACGATTACAAAACTTATTTTTAAACCTGGAAGTGTTTTTAAATATCGAAACGGCAGGCGCCAAAAAAATTTGTATTTCCGTCCATTTCGGAAATACGTAAGATGGCCGCCTGGTTTGCTGGGAGCTCTCCTCTCTCGGCGCTGGCTGAGCAAGCGAGCGAGAGGGCGAGTGAGAGGGCGAGCGGCGAGCGAGAGGGCGAGGGCAAGCGGCGAGCGAGAGGGCGAGTGAGAGGAAGAGCGGCGAGCGAGAGGGCGAGCGAGAGGGCGAGAGGGAGGGCGAGCGAGAGGGCGAGAGGGAGGTCTCCTCTTTCTTTCCTTTTCTCTTCTTTCTCTCTCTCTCACCTTTCGCAGGGGGGTTCTGAGCTCTCTTCCAAAGAAGGCTCACTTGCTTCCTCTTCTCTCTCTCTCTCTCTCTCTCTCTCTCAATTCGAGGCAGGAAACCCCTCCATCCTGCAGCCATCTACACTGCAGCCTGGATGAGGTTTGGCACCACATTGGCTCAATGCTGTAGCATCCTGGGAGTTGTAGTTTGGCAGCCTGGGAAAAAGAGCCCCTCCTGGAAGGATCCCATCCTAGCGAGAGGGCGAGAGGGCGAGCGGCGAGCGAGCGGTGAGCGAGAGGGCCCGCCAGAGTGAGTGCCTGCCTTCCCTCAATAATAATTTCTCCTCCCTATTCTACTAAATTAATAATTAAATTTAAAAAATATTTAAAAAATATTGAAAAAAAAAGGGCGCCATCTTTACAAAATGTTTTGTAAATATTTACGAAATTTCGTAAATACCGAACTTTTTTTTTGGAAAATTTTGTAATTATTTTAAATATCGAAACAATAAAACACCCCAATTACAAATCGATTTTAGAAACAAATTTTTGCGTTGTTACCCAGGCCTACTGGAAACTACTGGATGCTCCCTCCCTGCCAATAGGGGAGGAGCAGAACCAGATCCAGGGCCCATGTCACATGCCAACCAAAGTTGTGATGAACAGATAATGAACAACAACTGCAACAATGAACAAAATCATGAACATGCAGGGTGGGTGGGAGGACAACTCGAAGTAGGCCTGGTGCCTGCTGGACCCAGCGCAGCCTATTTAAGGCTGCTGGACCCAGGGTGCAAACCAGCCCCTGGTCAATGCCAGGGGCTGGGTGGGGCTGGCTACTGGTTGGCCAGCTGATTCAGTGGCGGGAAAAATTCCCGCCACGCAGGGGCTTCTGGGAAAGAGAAGCCCCTGCTAACAACATGGCCAGGTGGAAGGGCACCCCCCCACCACAACAGGCCTTGCCCGGTAAGTCGGGCAATGAATTTTCCGTTGGATTCAAAGTGTCAGAAGTGGAGTTGCACAAGAATTGTTCGCGGAAGCCGTTGAGCGTGGTTGCACTTTGTACCGCAGGGTTGGCGTGACAGGGTGGCTGTAAAAAGATTGTTTTTATGTTGTTGCTTATTTGTTTAGTCGCTTCCATCACCACCCTTAGGGGTCGGGACCCTCGGGAGGGTCACAAGGGGGTGTAGCGAATTTGTTGATCTATGTTAAATTTTTGATGTATAGCTCTATGTTGCAAGGTGGCAGAATTGGCCGAAATGGGGTAGCAACAGTAGAGGCAAGATTAATTTGCATACGTGCAGCCGATTGGTCGTATGCAGATGAGTGTAGGCCAGGATTTGAAAAGGCCACTGAGCCAGAATGGCAGTTGGGGGAAGAGAGCTGAACATTCCAAAGGGGCGGAGTTAAGTTTAGAAATAGGCAGTTAGAAAGTCAGAAAAGATTCAGTTAGGGATTCCTGTTTGTGAGGTACAGTTAGGAACTTCTGTGAGAGAAAAGCAGTTAGGAAAATGGAGCTTAAGTTTTAAGGAAAATAAAGAGGTGCCAGTGTTGTTTAAGGCAGAGTATAGAATATCTCTGCCCCGGAGTGTGGTGGAGGCTCCTTCTTTGGAAGCTTTTAAGCAGAGGCTGGATGGCCATCTGTCAGGGGTGATTTGAATGCAATATTCCTGCTTCTTGGCAGGGGGTTGGACTGGATGGCCCATGAGGTCTCTTCCAACTCTTTGATTCTATGATTCTATGATTCTAGTTCTGTCAAAAGTGTATGATTTGAAACAGTTGAAGTTTGATAGGAAAAGTTAACCAAGTGAATGATATTGAATGTAAGATTTCAAGACTGTAACAGAACACACAAATGTAACCATAAGCGTTGGAGCCAGAAGCTATAAATAAACTCTGTTACTTGGTTTACTACAAGAGTGTCTCAAGCCTGTGATATAAAGCCTCAAAGTAAAAGCTCATAAGAAAGCCAATTTTAAGGGGAAACTGTTTCAGTACAAAGCAAGTAAAAGATTTAAAAGAAATATCCCCCCCCCCACATCGACACACATAAAAGGGCACCTGTGAAAGGACTGAAGTAGTGATACGTCCTCCCAGGGGTGTTGGAGGGGTCGCCAAAGACCATCAGAAAACACAGCATTTTCTGTCGGTTCTGGGGTTTGGACCATTGGTCGGCCTCAAGTATTTTCTGTTGTTTGTGGGCAGCGGTTCTCAACCTGAGGGTCGCAACCCCCAAGTGGGTCGTTTGGCTATTTCAGAGGGGTCGCGAGGCTGCCTCCTTTGGCCCCACCCCCAAGTCTTTGGCCCACCCCCAAGGCTTTGCGCGAGGTCAGGCCTAGCGTGAAGGAGCCCTCACCTGCCTCGCGCTCTCGTTGGCCAGCAAGGGCACGGGCCTGACCTTGCGCAAAGCCTGCCTCGCCTGCTTTACACTGTCGAAAATAATTTTATGGTTGGGGGCAGAGGTGGCTCTAGGAAATTTTCAACGGTAAGCAGACAGTATTTTGGTGCCACGCCCCCCCCCCCCCCCAACCAATCACTGATATATATTTTCTGTTTGTCGTGGGAGTTCTGTGTGCCATATTTGGTTCAATTCCATCATTGGTGGAGTTCAGAATGCTCTTAGATTGTAGGTGAACTATACATCCCAATAACTACAACTTGCATATGTGAAGGTCTATTTTCCCCCAAGAGCACCTCAAGAGCCCCCCTGGGCAAAATCAAGTATACTGCGAATGCTTACTTTGCGTAATGGGTTGAGCCGCCCCTGGTTGGGGATCACGACAACATGAGGAACCATATTTAGGGGTCACAGTGTTAGAAAGGTTGAGAACCACTGGTTGTGGGGTTCTGTGTGGGAAGTTTGCCCCAATTCTCCCATTGGTAGGGTTCCGAATGCGCTTTGAGTGTAGGTGAACTATAAATCCAAGCAACTACAACTCCCAAATGTCAAGGTCTATTTCCCCGAAATTCCATCTGTGTTCGTATTTGGGCACATGGAGTATTCATGCCCAGTTTGGTCCAGATCCATCATTGTATGAATCCACAGTGGATGGAGGTGAACTACAACTCCAAAACTCAAGGTCAATGCCCACCAAACCCTTCTAGTATTTGGGCATATGGAGTATTCGTGCCCAGTTTGGTCTGAATCCATCGTTGTGTGAATTCACAGTGCTCTTTGGATGGAGGTGAACTACAACTCCAAACCCTGCTAGTATTTGGGTATATGGAGTATTCATGCCCAGTTTGGTCCAGATCCATCATTGTATGAGTCCACAGTGTTCTCTGGATGGAGGTGAACTACAATTCCAAAACTCAAGGTCAATGCCCACCAAACTCTTCTAGTATTTGGGCATATGGATTATTCATGCCCAGGTTGGTCCAGATCCATCATTGTGTGAATCCACAGTGCTCTTTGGATGGAGGTGAACTACAACTCCAAAACTCAAGGTCAATGCCCACCAAACTCTTCTAGTATTTGGGCATATGGAATATTCATGCCCAGTTTGGTCCTGATCCATCATTGTTTGAGTCCACAGTGACTTCTGGATGGAGGTGAACTACAACTCCAAAACTCCAGGTCAATGCCCACCAAACTCTTCTAGTATTTGGGCATATGGAATATTCGTGCCAAGTTTGGTCCAGATCCATCATTGTATGAGTCCACAGTGTTCTCTGGATGGAGGTGAACTACAGCTCCAAAACTCAAGGTCAATGCCCACCAAACCCTTCTAGTATTTGGGCATACGGAGTATTCATGCCCAGTTTGGTCCAGATCCATCATTGTGTGAGTCAACAGTACTCTCCTTCTAGGGTTTTCTGTTGGTCATGGGAGCTCTGTGTGCCACGTTTGGTTCAATTCCATCATTAGTGGAGTTCAGAATGCTCTTTGATTGGAGGTGAACTATAAATCCCAGCAACTACAACTCCCAAATGTCAAGATTCTATTTTCCTCAAACTCCACCAGCGTTCACATTTGGGCATATTGAGTATTCGTGCAGAGTTTGGTCCGGATCCATCATTGTGTGAGTCCACAGTGTTCTCTGGATGGAGGTGAACTACAACTCCAAAACTCAAGGTCAATGCCCACCAAACCCTTCTAGTATTTGGGCATATGGAGTATTCATGCCCAGTTTGGTCCAGATCCATCATTTTATGAGTCCACAGTGATCTCTGGATGGAGGTGAACTACAACTCCAAAACTCAAGGTCAATGCTCACCAAACCCTTCTAGTATTTGGGCATATAGAGTATTTGTGCCCAGTTTGGTCCAGATCCATCATTGTTTAAGTCCACAGTGATCTCTGGATGTAGGTGAACTACAACTCCAAAACTCAAGGTCAATGCCCACCAAACCCTTCTAGTATTTGGGCATATGGAGTATTCATGCCGTTTGGTCCAGATCCATCATTGTGTGAGTCCACAGTGATCTCTGGATGTAGGTGAACTACAATTCCAAAACTCAAGGTCAATGCCCATCAAACCCTTCTAGTATTCGGGCATGTGGAGTATTCATGCCCAGTTTGGTCCAGACCCATCATTGTGTGAGTCAACAGTACTCTCCTTCTAGGGTTTTCTGTTAGTCATGGGAGTTCTGTGTGCCACGTTTGGTTAAATTCCATCATTAGTGGAGTTCAGAATGCTCTTTGATTGTAGGTGAACTATAAATCCCAGCAACTACAACTCCCAAATGTCAAGATTCTATTTTCCTCAAACTCCACCAGCGTTCACATTTGGGCATATTGAGTATTCGTGCAGAGTTTGGTCTGGATCCATCATTGTGTGAATCCACAGTGCTCTTTGGATGGAGGTGAACTACAACTCCAAAACTCAAGATCAATGCCCACCAAACCCTTCTAGAATTTGGGTATATGGAGTATTCATGCCCAGTTTGGTCCAGATCCATCATTTTATGAGTCCACAGTGATCTCTGGATGGAGGTGAACTACAACTCCAAAACTCAAGGTCAATGCCCACCAAACCCTGCTAGTATTTGGGCATACGGAGTATTTATGCCAAGTTTGGTCCAGATCCATCATTGTTTGAGTCCACAGTGTTCTCTGGATGGAGGTGAACTACAACTCCAAAACTCAAGGTCAATGCCCACCAAACCCTTCTAGTATTTGGGCATATAGAGTATTTGTGCCAAGATTGGTCCAGATCCATCATTGTTTGAGTCCACAGTGTTCTCTGGATGGAGGCGAACTACAACTCCAAAACTCAAGGTCAATGCTCACCAAACCCTTCTAGTATTTGGGCATATGGAGTATTTGTGCCCAGTTTGGTTCAGATCCATCATTGTTTGAGTCCACAGTGTTCTCTGGATGGAGGTGAACTACAACTCCAAAACTCAAGGTCAATGCTCACCAAACCCTTCTAGTATTTGGGCATATGGAGTATTCGTGCCCAGTTTGGTCCAGATCCATCATTGTTTAAGTCCACAGTGACCTCTGGATGGAGGTGAACTACAACTCCAAAACTCAAGGTCAATGCTCACCAAACCCTTCTAGTATTTGGGCATATGGAGTATTCATGCCCAGTTTGGTCCAGATCCATTATTGTGTGAGTCCACAGTACTCTCTGGATGGAGGTGAACTACAACTCCAAAACTCAAGGTCAATGCCCACCAAACCTTTCTAGTATTTGGGCATATGGAGTATTCGTGCCCAGTTTGGTCTGGATCCATCACTGTGTGAGTCCACAGTGTTCTCTGGATGGAGGTGAACTACAACTCCAAAACTCAAGGTCAATGCCCACTAAACTCTTCTAGTATTTGGGTATATGGAGTGTTCATGCCCAGTTTGGTCCAGATCCATCATTGTTTAAGTCCACAGTGACCTCTGGATGGAGGTGAACTACAACTCCAAAACTCAAGGTCAATGCCCACTAAACTCTTCTAGTATTTGGGTATATGGAGTATTCGTGCCCAGTTTGGTCCAGATCCATCATTGTTTGAATCCACAGTGCTCTCTGGATGTTGGCGAACTACAACTCCAAAACTCAAGATCAATGCCCACCAAACCCTTCTAGTATTTGGACATATAGAGTATTTGTGCCAAGTTTGGTCCAGATCCATCATTCTTTGAGTCCACAGTGTTCTCTGGATGGAGGTGAACTACAACTCCAAAACTCAAGGTCAATGCCCACTAAACTCTTCTAGTATTTGGGTATATGGAGTGTTCATGCCCAGTTTGGTCCAGATCCATCATTGTTTAAGTCCACAGTGACCTCTGGATGGAGGTGAACTACAACTCCAAAACTCAAGGTCAATGCCCACTAAACTCTTCTAGTATTTGGGTATATGGAGTATTCGTGCCCAGTTTGGTCCAGATCCATCATTGTTTGAATCCACAGTGCTCTCTGGATGTTGGCGAACTACAACTCCAAAACTCAAGGTCAATGCCCACCAAACCCTTCTAGTATTTGGGCATATGGAGTATTCGTGCCCAGCTTGGTCCAGATCCATCATTGTGTGAATCCACAGTGCTCTCTGGATGTAGGCGAACTACAACTCCAAAACTCAAGATCAATGCCCACCAAACCCTTCTAGTATTTGGACATATAGAGTATTTGTGCCAAGTTTGGTCCAGATCCATCATTGTGTGAATCCACAGTGCTCTTTGGATGGAGGTGAACTACAACTCCAAAACTCAAGGTCAATGCCCACCAAACCCTTCTAGTATTTGGGCATATGGAGTATTCGTGCCCAGGTTGGTCCAGATCCATCATTGTGTGAGTCAACAGTACTCTCCTTCTAGGGTTTTCTGTTAGTCATGGGAGTTCTGTGTGCCACGTTTGGTTCAATTCCATCATTAGTGGAGTTCAGAATGCTCTTTGATTGTAGGTGAACTATAAATCCCAGCAACTACAACTCCCAAATGTCAAGATTCTATTTTCCTCAAACTCCACCAGCGTTCACATTTGGGCATATTGAGTATTCGTGCCCAGTTTGGTCTGGATCCATCATTGTGTGAATCCACAGTGATCTCTGGATGGAGGTGAACTACAACTCCAAAACTCAAGGTCAATGCCCACTAAACTCTTCTAGTATTTGGCTATATGGAGTATTCATGCCCAGTTTGGTCCAGATCCATCATTGTGTGAGTCCACAGTACTTTCGGGATGGAGGTGAACTACAACTCCAAAACTCAAGGTCAATGCCAGATCCATCATTGTGTGAGTCCACAGTGCTCTCTGGATGTAGGTGAACTACAACTCCAAAACCAAAGGACACTGCCCACCAAACCCTTCTAGTGTTTTCTGTTGGTCATGGGAGTCCTGTGTGCCACGTTTGGTTCAATTCCATCATTGGTGGAGTTCAGAATGCTCTTTGATTGTAAGTGAACTATGAATCCCAGCAACTACAACTCTCAAATGACAAAATCAATTTTTTGAATGAAGAACATACATTGGGTTGTTAGGTGTCTTGTGCCCAAATTTGGTGTCAGTTTGGGATTAACAGAACTCAAAATTTGCATTTTGAGTTCTGTTAATCCCACAAACGAACATTACATTTTTACTTATATAGATTCTAAATCCTGGCGTACGGTTCGAAAGGCGTTCCTCAACTTCCAGAGTGAATCGAGGGCCACCTTCAGCCTTGCGATGCCTCTCGATGCTGCTTAGATTGATGTGCGTGTCATTCGATGCCTCTCTTGGTTTTCTGCCTGGGGATGAACGGGTAAGCGCGCCGTTCGCTCGGAGCGCGGCGGACCTCTCTCCGCATTTGAATCATTAATTTCGAGCCCGATGTTTATTTCATTTTGAAGCTTAATTCAATCCAATTGAGATCAATTTGAGAAATTAGATAAAGCCGAGAGGTTGCTTTTCCAACGTTAAGGCGGATTAGTGGGAAATCCCCTCTTTCCCTTCCACCTCCGCATCTGCTCCCACGGCCCACATCTCATTACGGGCTGCAGCTTTGGAAACTGGCAAACCGGATGGTTTTGGGGATCGGCGTTAATTCAGATGCTTATCCAGGTCAACAACAGTCTCCAAGGAGTCCACCGTATACCTTAGGCAATCCCTCGTAGATCGAGGATGATGGTCTTCTAGATGTGGTGTCTTGTTGGTGGGTCTGTAGTAGGCTTGGGTAACCACGGAATAATTTGGTTCTAAACTCGTTTTGTCTTTAGGGGGCCCTTGCGTTTCGTTTTCTTTAATAATTCCGAAATTTTCCTTTAAAAAATTTCGAAATTTACGAAATTTCGTAAAATTACGAATCGATTCGTTAATGGTGGACGAGATTGCGCAATATGCTAAAAAAACCCTCCAAATGGGACAGGAGGAACTTCTGAAGCTTCCCTCTCCCTCTGTTGTTGACTGTTGGTGTGATAAAACACACAACAACTATATTATATTATATTATTATAATATTATAATATTATTATTATTTTTTATTAATATTTTTTATTAAAGTTTTTGATAGCAGTACATCGACAGGTGTTTAATCATTGGACTACTATACTATATAAGAATTGGACTGGGTTGGGTTGGGAAGGTAGGGTGGGGGGGGGACAGGGGTAGGGGGGGAGGGGGTGTGACGGAGCGGTGAGGGTGTCTTCTATTATTAATAAGATAATATTATTATATTATTATAATATTATTATATTATATTGTTGTATATTATATTATTATATTATTATATATTATTATAATAATATAATATAATATATATAATATAATAATTTATTATATTATTATATTATATTATATTATTATATTATAATTATATTATATATTATAATAATAATAATATATAATATAATATAATATAATATAATAATGTATTATATTATTATATTATATTATTGTATATTATATTATAATATTATAATATTATATTATATTATTATAATATTATAATATTATATTATATATGTTATATTATTATATATTATATTATATATTATAATATATAATATTATATTATATATATTATATTATATTATAATATACAATTATAATATAATATAATAATAATATAGTAATATAATATATAATATAATAATATAATATAATATACAATACTATAATAGTAATTATAATATATAATATATTACTATTATAATATAATAGTAATTATAATATATAATATATAATAGTATTATAATATGAATATGATATATAATATATATTATATTATTATAATATTATTATATAATATATTATATTATAATTGTATATTATATTATATTATATTATGTTATATTATATTATATACTAGCTGTCCCTGGCAACGCATTGCTGTGGCATAGAGTGAGGGTATGAAAAATAAAGTAATGAGAAATTTTGGGTTAATTACGAAATAATTACGAAATAATTACGAAAATTGGAAAAAATTGTTTCGATTCTTAATTACTTCTCACACTATTCCTGCATGGCTCGATATTGGATCCTAAGCTAATTTAAATACGAATCAATAACGAATTACGAAATTGACGAACTGGATTGCCCAAGCCTATTATCCAGGTCAACAACAGTCTCCGAGGAGTCCACCTTATACCTTAGGCAATCCCTCGTAGATCGAGGATGATGGTCTTCTAGATGTGGTGTCTTGGTGGTGGGTGTGTAGGTGACTGTGGAGCCCTATTCTTGATCCGCATGTTCTCCTGCAGTGAGGACATCGGTTTCCAGACGGAAGGTGATCCCGGTCAGGGTTGGCTTGATGTGCCTTCCTCTTGGCACATTTCTCCCTTTCGCCCTCCGTTCATGCCTCTTTGAATTTTGCAACACTGTTGCTCACAGCCGACCTCCAGTTAGAGCACTCAATATATGTCTATTAGGCTTGGGTAACCACGGAAAAAATTGGTTCTAAACTCGTTTTGTTTTTAGGGGGCCCTTGCGTTTCGTTTTTTTAAATAATTCCGAAATTTACCTTAAAAAAAATTCGAAATTTACGAAATTTCGTAAAATTACGAATCGATTCGTTAATGGCGGACGCGATTGCGCAATATGCTAAAAAAACCTCCAAATGGGAGAGGAGGAACTTCTGAAGCTTCCCTCTCCCTCTGTTGTTGGCTGTTGGTGTGATAAAACAAACAACAACTACAAAATTTGCACCAGACATGCTAAAATAATTACGAAATAATTACGAAACAATTTCGAAATAATAATGAAACAATAACGAAATAAATTGAAAAAATTGTTTCGAATCTAATTTACTCCTCACACTATTCCTGCATGGCTCAATATCGGATCGTAAGCTAATTTAAATACGAATTAATAACGAATTACGAAATTAACGAACGAAACCGCCCAGCCCTATTGTTCACTGCCTGGTGGAGATGTAACCTTAATCTACTGTCACTTTAAGAGGGTAGCAGTGGTTCTCAACATTTGGTCCTCCAGGGGCTTATCATGAGGGGTTCTGGGAGATAAAGTTTGCTCATGCCTGGTGTAGATGTAGCCTTAATCTACTGTCACTTCAAGAGGGTAGCTGTGGTTCTCAATCTTTGGTCCTCCAGGGGCTTTAGACTACACTTCCCAGAAATACAAGCATGGCTTATCGTGAGGGATTCTGGGAGATGAAGTTCAAAACATCTGGAGAACAGAAACCGGAGGGCCCTGATTCAGAAGGAGCGACTCTTTCCTTCCTAACCCCTCCTTACTTGGAGACCAGCTCGTATCCCGATATGATGTTGCCCATTTGGTCGGCGCTTCCCAGCTGGACAATGCAGCTGTGGTGGCGGCGCAGGTGGAGGAAGTCATAGGCTTGCAGCGCCAGGTAGAGGAACTCAGACAGGCCCATGCCTTCAGGGCTCTCGAGGTGCGCCCGGCAGCTCTGGCGGCTGAGGAGAGTGCCCATGCGCAGGCGGCCACCCGCGCCGCAGAGGAAGCCCAGCACGGTCTCGCGCGCCAGCCAGGAAACGTTGTCCAATAGCGTGAGGTAGCCCAGGCACACGCCCCCTGCGCTGCCCCAGAAGAGCTCGCAGTGGTTGAAAAATCCGACCGCGCGCATGCCTCTTTCTCCGAGAGGGGCTCGTGCGCCTGGGTGCGGCCGTTAGGGTTGCCCAGCCGTGCCGTGGCCACACCCACCAGGGCGATGATGTCGTGGCCCACACGCTGGAAGTGTAGCAAGCCCAGGATAGGCAGGAGGTGGCCGGCGTGGAGTGAGTCGGCCATCAGGCGATAGGCGGGCGGCCGCTGGGCCCAGAGAGGCAGAGGGTGGTGGCCCCGAAGCCGCTTCGCCCACCCTCTCACACCCTGCGGGCCGGATAAATGCCCTCAGCGGGCCTGGTCCGGCCCGCGGGCCGTAGTTTGGGGACCCCTGCCTTAGGCAATCCCCCGTAGCTCGAGAATGATGGTCTTCTAGATGTGGTGTCTTGGTGGTGGGTCTGTAGGTGACTGTGGAGCCCTATTCTTGATCCGCACATTCTCCTGCAGTG
Source organism: Anolis sagrei (assembly GCF_037176765.1). Taxonomy (NCBI): domain Eukaryota; kingdom Metazoa; phylum Chordata; class Lepidosauria; order Squamata; family Anolidae; genus Anolis; species Anolis sagrei. The sequence goes on from NC_090033.1 coordinate 14,286,058, forward strand.
AGGACATCGGTTTCCAGACGGAAGGCGATCCCGGTCAGGGTTGGTTTGATGTGCCTTCCTCTTGGCACGTTTCTCCCTTTCGCCCTCCGTTCATGCCTCTTCGAATTTTGCAACACTGTTGCTCACAGCCGACCTCCAGTTAGAGCGCTCAATATATATCTATATACATAACTAGACTCCCCTGCCACATGTTGTTGTGGCCCACATGGAGGTTCAGTGTGGGAGGTTTGGCCCAATTTTATCGTTGGTGGGGTTCAGAATGCTCTGTGATTGTAGGTGAACTATACATCCCAGCAACTACAACTCCCAAATGTCAAGATTCTATTTTCCCCAAACTCCACTACTTTTCACATTTGGGCATATTGAGTATTCGTGTAGAGCTTGATCCAGATCCACCATTGTTTGAGTCCACAGTAATCTCTGGATGTAGGTGAACTACAACTCCAAAACCAAAGAATTTTTTTGAGTGAAGAACATACATTGGATTGTTAGGTGTCTTGTGTCCAAATTTGGTGTCTATTCGTCCAGTGGTTTTTGAGTTCTGTTAATCCCACAAACGAACATTACATTTTATTTATATAGATAAAAGTCAATGTTTGTATATATGTGTGCGTGTGGCAGTGTTTGTGGCAGCTTTCTGATTGGCTGCCACTTATACAGGCCACTGTGACCAGCACGGGTGACGGACCTGGACCATATTTGGCAAACATAACCCCCATGACCCCCTTTACGTCCTGGTAAGGTTTGGGGGAGGACGGATAAAGAATGATGGGATTTGTAGTACTTTCAAACCCTTTGGTTCCCACAGACCACTGTGGCCCCCAACGAAGACCGATAAAGACCACACTTGGTACACAGAGCTCCCATGACCTACTCTACATCCTGGTGCTGTTTGGAGGAGGATGGACCATGGATGATGGGACTTGAAGTACCTCCACTCACTTCCCAAGACTGCTGCAACACTCATCCAATGACTGATCAAGACCAAACTTGGCACACAGAGCCCCCATGACCTACTCTACATCCTGGTGAGGTTTAGGGGAGGATGGAAAATGGATCATGAGATCCTTATGGGCTGCAGCTTTGGAAACTGGTGAACTGGATTGTTTTGGGGATCGGTGTTAATTCAAATGCTTATTCGGGTTAACAACAGTCTCTGAGGATTAAAAGAAAACATGCTGTACAAGATCCTTTTGTAGTTTGTTAGGAGTGGAAATTGAATCGTAACACTATGTAACACAACTTTTGTTCCTGGGTTATAAAAGTCATTTCCTAATTCCACAAATCCAACGAATGCTACATTCAGCAAAGGAGAAGAGGGATCTTCTCACCTCTGTAGGGGTCTACCGTATACCTTAGGCAATCCCTCGTAGATTGAGGATGAAGGTTTTCCAGATGTGGCATCTTGGTGGTGGGTCCTTAGGTGGCTGTGATCTGCATGTTCTTCCTCAGTGAGGGCATCTGTTTCCAGACGGAAGACAGTCCCGGTCAGGATTGGCTTGACATGCCTCCCTCTTGCCACGTTTCTCCCATTTGCCCTCCGTTCATGCCTCTTCAAATTCTGCAGCACTGTTGGTCACAGCCAACCTTTGGTGGAGAGGTGGCTGCCACAGCAGTGTTGGGAGGACAATAGCTTTATAAACAAGCATCTTGGTCTCCTTATGGCTATCCCAGTACTCAAACACTCTCTGCTTCATTCGGAAAGATGCTGCACTCGCAGAGCTCAGGTGTTGTATTTCATTGTCAATGTTGACTTTGGTGGAGAGGTGGCTGCCACAACAGAGTAGGGAGGACAATAGCTTTATAAACAAGCACCTTGGTCTCCCTATGGATGTCCCAGTACTCAAACACTCTCTGCTTCATTCGGAAGGATGCTGCACTCGCAGAGCTCACGCAGTGTTGTATTTCAGTGTCAATGTTGACTTTGGTGGAAATGTGGCTGCCACAGCAGGGTTGGGAGGACAATAGCTTTATAAACAAGCACCTTGGTCTCCCTATGGATGTCCCGATCCTCAAACACTCTCTGCTTCATTCGGAAGGATGCTGCACTTGCAGAGCTCAGGCGGTGTTGTATTTCATTGTCAATGTTGACTTTGGTGGAGAGCTCAGGCATTGTTGTATTTCATTGTAAATGTTGACTTTGGTGGAGAGGTGGCTGGCACAGCAGGGTTGGGAGGACAATCTCTATATATAAATCTGTTAAGGGCGTCCTTAGGCGCCCAAAAACGGGAAAAACCCCAGAGGAAAACTCACCAAACTTGGCATACACATTCCTCATACCCCAAGGTATGACCAACAATCACCACAATTCCGATACACATCACAACAAACTCACAATTCACGAAATAGACGGGGCATGTGCAGAGCATACGAGGAGGAAGGACTCCATTTCCCTGCTTCCCCCGCGCTGCACTTGCAGAGCTCAGGCGGTGTTGTATTTCAGTCTCGATGTTGACTTTTTTGGAGAGGTGGCTGCCAAGGGAGCGGAAATGGTCAACATTTTCTAACGTTACACCATTAAGCTGTATTTCTGGCATTGGAGAGGGATTGGCTGGATACCATGCAGCTGTGGACAAGGAGTCTCCATAGGGACCACCAAACGCAGCAGCGTTGCCCAAAAACGAATCAAGGAACACAAAAGGCACTGCAGACAAATTCAAAGCAAGGACTGCAGAATGAAATAGGAAAGTTTTGAATATCTCACGGTTGCAGGTGACTTTTGCATGAAAGTCCTCTCTTCTGTTTTGGAAGCTCTTCTGGCATCTCTTGAAGCTTTGGCTCCAGATCAAGGAGGTTTAGGGGCCCAACCAGGATAATCCTCCGCGGCTCAAAGGGAAGCTCGAAAAGCTTGGAAACAGCCTGAAACGGAAGACTGACTTACAGCAGACATAAAAGGCCTTGGAAAGAGATCGGTAAGGAGTGGATGAGTTTGTGGCCTGGAGACGGAGGAAGTCTGGGCTTCCATTTATTTATTTGTCGTGTCAGAGCGACCAGTCCATTATATTACATTTCTAACAGAACAAAGCAAACAAACAGAAACATACACAACTTGTGCGTTTGGTAGTTGGTTAAATGTCCTTTGACCAGTATCTGGCCACTTGGAGTGCCTCCGTTGTTGCTGCAAGAAGGTCCTCCATTGTGCACGTGGCAGGGCTCAGGTTGCATTGCAGCAGGTGGTCAGTGGTTTGCTCTTCTCCACACTCGCATGTCGAGGATTCCACTTTCTTGAGGTTGGCTCTGCATCTCGTGCTGCCAGAGCGCAGTCTGTTCAGCGCCTTCCAAGTCGCCCAGTCTTCTGTGTGCCCATGAGGAGTTTCTCATTTGGTATCAGCCATTGATTGAGGTTCTGGGTTTGAGCCTGCCACTTTTGGACTCTTTCTTGCTGAGGTGTTCCAGCAAGTGTCTCTGTAGATCTTAGAAAACTATGTCTAGATTTAAGTCGTTGACGTGCTGGCTGATACCCAAACAGGGGATGAGCTGGAGATGTCTCTGCCTTGGTCCTTTCACTATTGGCTGCCACTTCCCGGCGGATGTCAGGTGGTGCAATACCGGCTAAGCAGTGTAATTTCTCCAGTGGTGTAGGGCGCAGACACCCCGTGATAATGCGGCATGTCTCATTAAGAGCCACATCTACTATTTTAGTGTGGTGAGATGTATTCCACACTGGGCATGCATACTCAGCAGCGAGGGCAGATGTCTTCACTGTATCTGGTTGTGATCCTCAGGTTGTGCCAGTCAGCTTTCGTATGATATTGTTTCGGGCACCCACTTTTTGCTTGATGTTCAGGCAGTGCTTCTTGTAGGTCAGAGCACGGTCCAGAGTGACTCCCAGGTATTTGGGCACGCTGCAATGCTCCAGTGGGATTCCTTCCCAGGTGATCCTCAGTGCTCGGGATGCTTCTCTGTTCTTGAGATGAAAGGCACATGTCTGTGTTTTAGATGGGTTAGCGATCAGCTGGTTTTCCCTGTAATAGGCAGTAAGAGCACCTACAGCTTCGGAGAGCTTCTGTTCTACAGTCTCAAAGCTCCCTGCTTGAGCGGTGATGGCACGATCATCAGCATAGATGAAGCCCTCTGTCCCTTCTGGCAGTGGCTGGTCATTTGTGCAGATGTTGAACATGGATGGAGCAAGCACGCTCCCCTGAGGCAGGCCGTTCTTCTGTTTCCGCCATCTGCTTCTCTGGCCCTGGAACTCAACAAAGAAGCTCCTGTTTTGTAGCAGGTTTCCTATGAGGCGGGTGAGGTGGTCGTCCTTGGTGATATTATACATTTTTCTCAGGAGGAGGCAGTGGTGGTTCACAGTATCATAAGCCGCTGACAGGTCTATGAAGACAGCTCCTGTGATCTGCTGCCTTTCAAAGCCATCTTCTATGTGCTGAGTCATGTTCAGCACTTGCGATGTGCAGCTTCTGCCTTTCCTGAAGCCAGCTTGCTGTGGGATCAGATAGGGGTCTATATTTTCCATAATTCTATGCAAAATAAGTCTCTCCAGAACTTTGTAGAGGTGGCACAACAGGGAGATTGGTCTGTAGCTTTTTGGGTCATTACGGTTCCATAACTCAACCTGAGGGCTGTTGCTATAGCGAGGAATACAGAACCACAGAGGAAACAATTCAGAAGATGAATCTGTCATTGCCATTGTGAGCCATCAACTTATGGTGACCCTAAGGCCATATTATCATGGGGTTTTCTGGGTCTGAGAGTGTGTAATTTACAGGATAGTGGCTTGCACACTCTCGAGGTGGATCTCCATAGCTGAGTGGAGAATCAAAACCTGGTCTCTAGCATTGTAGCATAAAATGAGTTTCATCCTCCACAATGTTGACTGTAGAATCACACTGGAAGACTTACAAATGGCTAGAGAAGTGTGCTACAGTTTTCCCTCACTTACTGCGGATGTTACGTTCCCAGACCATCCGTGAAAAGTGAAAATCTGCAAAGTAGGGGTGATATATATATATATGTATATATATATACTCACAATTTCCCTGTACTGGGTTGGTCTCGTGATGTCACGTGGGTCAAAGGGTAAAGACTTTCTTTTTGTGAGAAGACCGAGGCAAAGAAGGCATTAAGTCGTTCTGCCTATTCCCTATCATCCCCTGTCAGCATTGCCCCATCTTCTCCTCGAAGAGGCCCTATCGCCTCCTTGTTTTTCCTTTTTCTACTGAAATAAGAAAAGAAGCCCTTTTTATTGTTTTTAATGTCCCTGGCAAGCCTGAGCTTGTTTTGTGCTTTTCCCTACAGGTGTTGGCTATTTGTTTGAATTCTTCTTTGGTGATTTCTCCCTTTTTCCACTTCTTGTGCATGTCTCTTTTGTGTCTCTTTTTGTGCTTTTCCCTACAGGTGTTGGCTATTTGTTTGAATTCTTCTTTGGTGATTTCTCCCTTTTTCCACTTCTTGTGCATGTCTCTTTTGTGTCTTAGCATAGTTAGAAGTTCTTTGGACTTCCCTATTTTTATGGGGGTCTGTGCCCCTAACTCGTGCAAATGTGGAAGGACAACTGCAAATAGAGAGAAACGTATCCACCATCTCTAATGAGCATGATCTTATTCTGAAGTTTGAATCTTCCAGATTTTTCCCCTCCAAGGACTTCTCCCTTTCTTCTTTTTCTTGAGTCCTGTGATGAGGAAGACAAATGGTCACCAACCACAAGCAACAAGAGCAACAGAAATGACAACATTAAATTTCCAGGCACACGCTGAGCCTGTTTGCTCCGGCGGTTCGGCATCTTTTTCATTTCCAAGAGTACCGATCGGCCCTGTAAAGCGTCAATATTGCTTGCGACGACGCTGTGCTTTTGTACTTAATTAATTGCGCCTGCCCATTTCCTTTGAGAAGTTAATTTAAAAGGAAGAGAAGAAAGGCATTGGAAAGAAGCACAGAGACAGAGAGAGATGGAAAAACAGGCCCAGGTTGCTTTCTAAATTTGAACCCAATGGTTTCGTTTCAATTAAAACTCAGATGCAGCAATTACGGGGCAATTCGGGCTCCCTGGGATGGAATAACACGTCAGGTCAAGCGATATCAATCTGTGCGGAGGCAGAATCGGCATGAAAAGGCTGACAGTGATGGTCAGCTTCAACCCAATTTGTCTATGGTCTGGGCAATTCGGCAAACCCAAAAGTGTGACGACACAGTGAGCCAATGAAGAATGGCGATACTTCTCCAAACACATCTCTTTCCATCTCATAGGGAGACCTTTATCTAGACACCTGAATCTAGAAGAAGGGAAGTGTGATCTTGGGCCACATGTCTAGTATGAGGTCCTCAATAAATCCCTTGGTCTAGCCTTTCCTAGACTCATAGGACTTGTGCCTTCACACCCAGACACTATAAAGTTAAAACTAAGATGTGCTTCTCTCTAGTGGAGCATTTTATGCGGATCAGACAGAATATTTTATGCGGATCGAGCAGAGTATTTTATGCGGATAGAGTGGAGTACCTTATGCAGATTGAGCATGAGCACAGTAGGGCTGGGCAGTTTCATTCGTTAATTTCGTAATTCGTTATTGATTCGTATTTAAATTACCTTACGATCCGATATTGAGCCATGCAGGAGCAACTAAAAATCGAAACGAATTTTTCAATTTATTTCGTAATTGTTTCATAATTGGTTCGTAATTGGTTCAAAATCATTTCGAAATTGTTTCGAAATCGTTTCGTTATTATTTCCGTATGTCTGGTGCAATTTTTATAGTTGTTGTTTGTTTTATCAGTGATAAAAAAATAAATTATCACACCAATAGTCAACAACAGAGGGAGAGGGAAGCTTCAGAAGTTCCCCCTGTCCCATTTGGAGGGTTTTTTTAGCGTATTGCGCAATCGCGTCCGCCATTAACGAATCAATTCAAAATTTACGAAATTTCAGAAATTTACGAAATTTTTAAAAGGGAAAATTTCAGAATTATTACAAATACCAAACGCAAGGGCCACCTAAAAACGAAACGAGTTTAGAAACAAATTTTTCCGTTGTTACCCAGCCCTAGAGCACAGTATTTTATGCGGATTGAGTGGAGTATTTTATGCGGTTCGAGCGGAATATTTTATGTGGATCGAGAGGAGTATTTTATGCGGATCAAGCGGAGTATTTTATGCGGTTTGAGTGGAGTATTTTATGCGGTTCGAGTGGAGTATTTTATGCGGATTGAGTGGAGTATTTTATGCAGATTGAGCATGAGCACTATTTTATGCGGATTGAGTGGAGCATTTTATGCAGTTCGAGCGGAGTATTTTATGCAGTTCGAGTGGAGTATTTTATGCGGTTCAAGCAGAGTATTTTATGCAGTTTGATCACAGAATTTTACGCAGATCGAGCGGAGTATTTTATGCAGATCAAGCGGAGTATTTCATGCAGAGTGAGTGGAGTATTTTATGCAGAGTATCTTATGCAGATTGAGCATGAGCACAGGATTTTATGCGGATCGACGAGTATTTTATGCAGATCGAGTGGAGAGTATTTTATGCAGATCGAGCAGAGTATTTTATTTGGATTGAGTGGAGTATTTTATGCAGATTGAGCATGAGCCCAGCATTTTATGCGGATTGAGCGGGGTATTTTATGCGGATTGGGTGGAGTATCTTATGCAGATTGAGCATGAGCACTATTTTATGCGGATTGAGTGGAGCATTTTATGCGGTTCGAGCGGAGTATTTTATGTGGATCGAGCAGAGTATTTTATGCAGATTGAGCACAGTATTTTATGTGGATCGAGCACAGTATTTTATTTTGATCGAGCAGAGTATTTTATGCGGTTCGAGTGGAGTATTTTATGCGGTTCGAGCAGAGTATTTTATGCAGTTTGAGCACAGAATTTCACGCAGATCGAGCAGAGTATTTTATTTGGATTGAGTGGAGTATTTTATGCAGATTGAGCATGAGCACAGCATTTTATGCGGATTGAGCGGAGTATTTTATGCGGATTGGGTGGAGTATCTTATGCAGATTGAGCATGAGCACTATTTTATGTGGATTGAGTGGAGCATTTTATGCGGTTCGAGCGGAGTATTTTATGTGGATCGAGCAGAGTATTTTATGCATTTTGAGTGGAGTATTTTATGCAGATTGAGCACAGTATTTTATGTGGATCGAGCACAGTATTTTATTTTGATCGAGCAGAGAATTTTATGCGGTTCGAGTGGAGTATTTTATGCGGTTTGAGCGGAGTATTTTATGCAGTTTGAGCACAGAATTTTAAGCAGATCGAGTGGAGTATTTTATGTGGATCAAGCGGAGTATTTTATGTGGTTTGAGTGGAGTATTTTATGTGGTTCGAGTGGAGTATTTCATGCAGATTGAGTGGAGTATTTTATGCGGAGTATCTTATGCAGATTGAGCATGAGCACAGGATTTTATGCGGATCGACCGGAGTATTTTATGCAGATCGAGTGGAGAGTATTTTATGCGGATCAAGGTGGAGTATTTTATGCAGATCGAGCAGAGTATTTTATTTGGATTGAGTGGAGTATTTTATGCAGATTGAGCATGAGCACAGCATTTTATGCGGATTGAGCGGAGTATTTTATGCGGATTGAGTGGAGTATTTTATGCAGTTCGAGCAGAATATTTTATGCGGTTCGAGTGGAGTATTTTATGTGGATCGAGAGGAGTATTTTATGCGGATTGAGCAGAGTATTTTATGCAGTTCGAGTGGAGTATTTTATGCGGTTCGAGCGGAGTATTTTATGAAGTTTGAGCACAGAATTTTACGCAGATCGAACAGAGTATTTTATGCAGATCAAGCAGAGTATTTTATGCAGTTCAAGTGGAGTATTTTATGCAGATTGAGCATGAGCATTATTCTATGCGGATTGAGTGGAGCATTTTATGCAGTTCGAGCGGAGTATTTTATGTGGATTGGGAGGAGTATTTTATGCGGATTGAGCAGAGTATTTTATGCGGATTGAGCGGAGTATTTTATGCAGATTGAGTGGAGTATCTTATGCAGATTGAGCATGAGCACTATTTTATGCGGATTGAGTGGGGCATTTTATGCGGTTCGAGCAGAGAATTTTATGTGGATCGAGCAGAGTATTTTATGCATTTTGAGCGGAGTATTTTATGTAGATTGAGCACAGTATTTTATGCGGATCGAGTGGAGTATTTTATGCGGATTGAGCACAGTATTTTACGCAAATTGAGCAGAGTATTTTAGGCGGTTCGAGTGGAGTATTTTATGCAGATTGAGCATGAGCATTATTCTATGCGGATTGAGTGGAGCATTTTATGCAGTTCGAGTGGAGTATTTTATGTGGATCGGGAGGAGTATTTTATGCGGATCGAGCAGAGTATTTTATGCGGATTGAGCAGAGTATTTTATGCGGATTGAGTGGAGTATCTTATGCAGATTGAGCATGAGCACTATTTTATGCGGATTGAGTGGAGCATTTTATGCGGTTCGACCGGAGAATTTTATGTGGATCGAGCAGAGTACTTTATGCATTTTGAGCGGAGTATTTTATGCAGATTGAGCACAGTATTTTATGTGGATCGAGCACAGTATTTTATGCGGTTCGAGCGGAGCATTTTATGCGGTTTCAGTGGAGTGTTTTATGCGCATTGAGCGGAGTGTTTTTCTGGCTTTGTCGGGCCGTTCTCAGATGAGAGACATTCCAGGAAAGGCTCTAACCTTATATACAGTGATCCTTGTAAAAGAATATGTCCCCAGGACATGGCAGAGTTGGCTTTTCTCCCTTGTAGCGGAAACAAAAAGAAAAATGCGAAACAAGTTTCCAATTACCTACGTGTCCTTTTGGGTGCCTTTATGGTTGTCACAGCATGTTTTAAGTCAGACCTAATGGGAAGAACAAAAAAAAAAAGGAAAGGTAATGAAATGTGAATGTTCAAATCAAGGCAAGGAAAAGGGCTCCGGCGTGAAAATAGAACACGACTCACAGTACAAGGAAGGAAGGAAGGAAGGGAGAAAGAAGGAAGGAAGGAAGGAAGGAAGTCCAATGAAATAGTCCAAAGTGGGCTAAGCAAAACTACGGTGAGTTGGATCTGGAATTGGTTAAGTGAAGGAAACCAGAGGGTGATTCTCCCCAATCCTGGAAAGAAGGGGTGAGCAGAGTTGGTTAAGTGAACTGGTTAAGTGAACGAATTGGTTAAGGGACCTCACCCAGTGGTTTCATGTAGATATTAAAAAACATGGAGGATAGAATGGAACCTTGCGGGACCCCACACGTCAAAGGCCATGGGTCCGAGCAGGTATCCCCCAACTTCACCAACTGGGAGCAACCCTCCACGAAGAAGTGGAGCCACTGCAAAGCAATGCCCCCAAGACCCATTTCGGAGAGCCGGCCCAGAAGGATACCATGGTCGATGGTATTGAAAGCCGCTGAGATATCCAAGAGAACCAACAGGGACACACTCCCCCTGTCGAGTTCTTTTCGGAGGTCATCCACCAAGGCGGCCAAAGCTGTCTCAGTGCCATGGCTTGTCTGTTCTTGAGATGAAAAGCACATGTCTGTGTTTTAGATGGGTTGGGGATTAGCTGGTTTTCCCTGTCATAGGCAGTAAGAGCACCTAGAGCTTCGGAGAGCTTCTGTTCAACCATCTCAAAGCTCCCTGCTTGAGCGGTGATGGCACGATCATCAGCGTAGATGAAGCTCTCTGTCCCTTCTGGCAGTGGCTGGTCATTTATGTAAATGGGACTTGCAGTACCTTTGCTCAATTCCTGAGACCACTGCAACCCTCATCCAATTACCAATAAAGACCAAACTTGGCACACTGAGTCTCTATGATGCACTCTACATCCTTGTGCAGTTTGGAGGAGGATGCACCATGGACGATGGGACTTGCAATATCTGCACTCCCTTCCTGAGACCATTACAAGTGCCAACAGTGATGGATCAGGATCACAATTCACACAGAGAGCCCGCATAACCCACTCTACATCCTGGTGCGGTTTGGAAGAATTTGGAGATGGATGAAGGGACTTGCAGTAACTTCACTCATTTCCTGAGACCACTGAGACCCTCGCCAATGACTGATCAAGACCAAAATTGGCACACAGAGCACCCATGACGCACTCTACACCTGGTGCACTTTCGAGGAGGACAGACCATGGATGATGGGACTTCAAGTACGTCCACTCCCTTCCCAAGACGGCTGCAACCCTCATCTAATGACCAATCAAGACCAAACTTGGCACACAGAGTTCTCAAGATTCCAGGCTACAGCATGATGGGATGTATAGTTTTTGGAGGGACTAGGATGCTGGGGTACATTTGTGCCTCGAGGTCAAATAAATAATTTTTTTTGCAAAATTATGCAAATATATTTTCCACCTTAAAATGCCCTCTAAGGTTACTTTAAAGGTAGCGAAAAACCTGGAGTTGATTCACCGCCACGCCAGCCCTAAAAGTAACTCAGACACTTCCAATTACAACGGGTCCAAGTAGCTTTCCCTTTACCCCAAGGAGTAGTTCATTTCCAAGCATCTTTTTCACTTGCTTCCACCATCCGATTGTTAGGAATCCGTTGTTGCCGATACAGAGATGTTGGAGATGTGAGCGGTGAAGGATTGTTTGCGCCTCTCTGCTCCCGCTCTTGCTCACTCAGGCGCGGATTCTAATTCAAAGCAGTCATCTCTGAAGGACATAATTGTCAATTCCAGCATTTCTGATTCGTGGTATTTAAATGAGGCTGGAGAGAAATCATATTCCATATTGAATGATTCTTGAGCTTTTTGCATCGTTAACCTTGTTCCAGGAGGGGGGAAAATAAGACCCCGGCAACGAGGAAGGCTCTAATTGGGCCAAAAGGAGAGGCAGATAATAATAATGATAATAATGATAATAATGATAATAATAATAGGCTTGGTTGATCAAGACAAAAAATTGTTCTAAACTCGTTTTGTATCTAGGGGACGCTGGCGGTTCGATTTTGAAATTATTTCCGAAATTTTCTTGAAAAATATATCGGAAATACCAGGAAATATGAATCGCTTCCTTTGTTTCGTTAATGGAAGATGCTAGGCTTGGGTAACCACAAAAAAATTTGGTTCTAAACTCGTTTCGTTTTTTAGGGGTCCATCGCGTTTCGTTTTTTTTAATAATTCCGAAATTTTCCTTTAAAAATTTCCAAAATTTACGTAGCCACACCCACCTCACCAAAACCCACCTTGCAAAGCCGCCAATGCAAAGCGGAAGGAGGTGGGAGTGGGTAAGAACAGCTGTTCCTGAAAGGTAGAGATGCCCACCTTTCCTGAAGGTAGGCGCAAAAACAAAGGAGGGAGCGGAGGTGGGAGATACCTCCAGCCGGAGGGGCTCTCTCTCTCTCTCTCTCTCTCTCTCTCTCTCTTGGTCCCAATGGCTGAAGAGAAAGTCAGAAGAGGCGACTTTTGGTGCGCACGCTGGGGTCTTCAGACACGCCTCTGGACCCGAAGCGGGCTAGGCATGGCGGCTCCGCCCCTTGGCCCACCTGTGGATTGGGGAGAGGAGAGGAGGCGGGTGGAGCGCTGGGGATCAGGAAAGGGAGCCGGTCATGGGGAAGGGATCGAACGCGGAGAACGATTGAGCGCCGGCTCTGGTCGTGCACCCGGTGGGCTAGAAGGGCTAGAAGGCAGGATCATCAAGTTTGCAGACAACACCAAATTGGGAGGGAGAGCCAAGACTCCAGAGGACAGGAGCAGGATTCAAAACGATCTTGACAAATTAGAGAGATGGGCCAAAACTAACAAAATTAAGTTTAACAGTGACAAAGGCAAGATACTCCACTTTGGCAGGAAAAACGAAATGCAAAGATACAGAATGGGTAACGCCTGGCTTGAGAGCAGGACGTGTGAAAAAGATCTTGGAGTCCTCGTGGACAGCAAGTTAAACATGAGCCAACAGTATGATGTGGTGGCAAAAAAAGCCAATGGGATTTTGGCCTGCATCAAGAGAAGCATAGTGTCTAGGTCCAGGGAAGTCATGCTCCCCATGCTCTATTCCGCTTTGGTTAGACCACACCTGGAATATTATGTCCAATTCTGGGCACCACAATTCAAGAGAAATATTGACAAGCTGGAATGTGTCCAGAGGAGAGCGACTAAAATGATCAAGGGTCTGGAGAACAAGCCCTATGAGGAGCGGCTTAAGGAGCTGGGCATGTTTAGCCTGAAGAAGAGAAGGCTGAGAGGAGATATGATAGCCATGTATAAATATGTGAGAGGAAGCCACAGGGAGGAGGGAGCAAGCTTATTTTCTGCTTCCTTGGAGACTAGGACACAATGGAACAATGGCTTCAAACTCCAAGAGAGGAGATTCCATCTGAACATGAGGAAGAACTTCCTGACTGTGAGAGCCGTTCAGCAGTGGAACTCTCTGCCCCGGAGTGTGGTGGAGGCGCCTTCTTTGGAAGCTTTGAAACAGAGGCTGGATGGCCATCTGTCAGGGGTGATTTGAATGCAATATTCCTGCTTCTTGGCAGAATGGGGTTGGACTGGATGGCCCAGGAGGTCTCTTCCAACTCTTTGATTCTATGATTCTATGATTCTATCATAGAATCATAGAATCAAAGCACCCCCGACAGGCTGTGTGAGAGAGATTGATAACAGAGTCAAGGCTGAAACGAAATCCGTTTCTGGCCGCTTGGGACATAGAGTAAATTAGGGGATAAAAGTGCCAAGTACAGAATCTGTAGTCGGACAAAGCATCATAGAATCATAGAATCAAAGCAGCACTGACAGGCTGTGTGAGAGAGATTGATAACAGAGTCAAGGCTGAAACGAAATCCGTTTCTGGCCGCTTGGGACATAGAGTAAATTAGGGGATAAAAGTGCCAAGTACAGAATCTTTAGTCAGACAAAGCATCATAGAATCATAGAATCAAAGCACCACCGACAGGCTGTGTGAGAGAGATTGACAACAGAGTCAAGGCTGAAATCCGTTTCCTGCCGCTTGGGACATAGAGTAAATTAGGGGATAAAAGTGCCAAGTACAGAATCTGTAGTCAGACGAAGCATCATAGAATCATAGAGTCAAAGCACCACTGACAGGCTGTGTGAGAGAGATTGACAACAGAGTCAAGGCTGAAACGAAATCCGTTTCTGGCCGCTTGGGACATAGAGTAAATTAGGGGATAAAAGTGCCAAGTACAGAATCTTTAGTCAGACGAAGCATCATAGAATCATAGAGTCAAAGCACCACCGACAGGCTGTGTGAGAGAGATTGACAACGGAGTCAAGGCTGAAACGAAATCCGTTTCTGGCCGCTTGGGACATGGAGTAAATTAGAGGATAAAAGTGCCAAGTACAGAATCTTTAGTCAGACGAAGCATCATAGAATCATAGAGTCAAAGCACCACCGACAGGCTGTGTGAGAGAGATTGATAACAGAGTCAAGGCTGAAACGAAATCCGTTTCTGGCCACTTGGGACATAGAGTAAATTAGGGGATAAAAGTTCTGTTCCTGGGTTGTCAATGTCATTCCCGAATTCAGTGTTTCTCAACATGGGGGTTGCGACCACAGGAGGGGTCGCCAGGGGGGGGGTTTTAGAGGAGTCGCCAAAGACCATCAGAAAACACATCTTTCTGATGATCTTAGGAACTTCCTTGATGATCATGGCTAAAAATACAGACCCACAAACGAGGAAGGGAAGAGCACCCAGGAGCCGCTGGCCTCATTTTTTCCCACCCCATTCCCTTGCGTTATTTAAATGGCAAGCTATATAGGGCCAAGCTGTCAGCTTTGTAAACCACCCGGGGCGCCTTTGTGGTTAAAAGGAATGATATAAATGCTCCAAATAATACGAAAGCAGATGAAAACAGCACACGCACACACAGAGATACATATCCCACCCATCTCGCCTTTAAATAATCCCCATCCACCCCGATTCCTTTCTGCACAATGCTGTTCACGCTCTCCGCCACCTTTGCGACGGATGCATTCACTTTGCAAGCCGGGGGAAAAACACCCTTTTAATTATCTCTCTACAAGCTTGCCACTGCCGACATTGGGTGTCACATCTCGAGAGCGTCTTCTCTCTCCTTCCCTCTTGCGAATGAAGAGGCCACTTTGGCATCCGCTTAGCAAGGCATTCGGAAGGCTGTGACACCAAGCCGGTGCTTCGGAAACGTCTGGCGACAACCCAAACATGCTTTGGCTCACTTAGAAAGAGGTGAGCGAGTGAACAAACTCCCCTTCTTCTGTCCACCAAGCTAATTCTTGAAGGTGCTCTAATCTCTCCCGGAACAGAGTTGGACAGCTCACAAGAAATTCAGTAGAGTAATAAAAAAAAATCATATTTTAACTCCTCCTAGGACTAA
Organism: Anolis sagrei; assembly: GCF_037176765.1. NCBI lineage: Eukaryota > Metazoa > Chordata > Lepidosauria > Squamata > Anolidae > Anolis > Anolis sagrei. Next base: position 14,301,309 of record NC_090033.1, read on the forward strand.
GAATTAAAACTTGTAGGAAAAGTTGGAGGCTTGACTCAACTGTAGTCCTGGCTTCCTCACTGCCTTCCTTCTGTGTCCTTTCTTGCCTTGTCTTCCATACACTCCTGGCAGGGTTTCTTCAGCTTCTAAACCAACTTCTCACACCAACTTCTAACCAGCTTCTCACACCAACGACTAACCAACTTCTACCACTAACTTCTTGCACCAACTTCTAATCAACTTCTAGCACCAACTTCTTGCACCAACTTCTAAATAGCTTCTCACACCAACTTCTAGTACCAACTTCTAATCAACTTCGAGCACCAACTTCTAACTAGTTTCTCACACCAACTTCTAGTACCAACTTCTAGCACCAACTTCTAACTAGTTTCTCACACCAACTTCTAGTACCAACTTCTAATCAACTTCGAGCACCAACTTCTAGTACTAACTTCTAATCAACTTCTAGCACCAACTTCTAACCAGCTTCTCACACCAACTTCTAATCAACTTCTAGCACCAACTTCTAAATAGCTTCTCACATGAACTTCTAGTACCAACTTCTAATCAACTTCGAGCACCAATTTCTAGTACCAACTTCCAATCAACTTCAAGCACCAACTTCTAACTAGTTTCTCACACCCACTTCGAACCAACTTCTTGAACCAGCTTCTAATCAACTAGCACCAACTTCTAACCAGCTTCTCACACCAACTCCTCGCACCAACTTCTAATCAACTTCTAGCACCAACTTCTAAGCAGCTTCTCACACCAACTTCTTGCACCAACTTCTAATCAATTTCTAGCGCCAACTTCTAACCAGCTTCTCGGACCAACTTCTCGCACCAACTTCTAATCAACTTCTAGCACCAACTTCTAACTAGTTTCTCACACCCACTTCGAACCAACTTCTTGAACCAGCTTCTAATCAACTAGCACCAACTTCTAACCAGCTTCTCACACCAACTCCTCGCACCAACTTCTAATCAACTTCTAGCACCAACTTCTAAGCAGCTTCTCACACCAACTTCTTGCACCAACTTCTAATCAATTTCTAGCGCCAACTTCTAACCAGCTTCTCGGACCAACTTCTCGCACCAACTTCTAATCAACTTCTAGCACCAACTTCGAACTAGCTTTTCACACCAACTTCTAGTACCAACTTCTAATCAACTTCTAGCATCAACTTCCAATCAACTTCTAGTACCAACGTCTAATCAACTTCTACCACCAACTTAACACCAACTTCTTAAACCAGCTTCTTGAACCAGCTTCTTGAACCAGCTTCTAATCAACTTCTAGCACCAACTTCTAACCAGCTTCTCACACCAACTTCTAATCAACTTCTAGCACCAACTTCTAATCAACTTCTAGTACCAACATCTAATCAACTTCCCAAAGAAGTTGAAGAAGCAAGAAGCCATTTTGTTCCCTTTTGCTTCAGGTAAGCCTTGTCTTAGGGGGCACTAGGAATCTGAGTGTGTTTTTAAAATTAGCTGCTGAGTGCTTTGTTTGAGAGGCAGGGTGAGGCTCATTGTTCTCAGAGCGACTCAAAAGCCAGGGGCTGAACTCAAGTGGCAGTTGTGCTCCCACAGAAGTTGAGGAAGCAAGAGGCCACCAACTTCTCGAACCAACTTCTAATCAACTTCTAGCACCAACTTCTAATCAACTTCTAGTACCAACTTCTAATCAACTTCTAGTACCAACATCTAATCAACTTCTAGCACCAACTTAACACCAACTTCTTGCACCAACTTCTAACCAACTTCTCTAACCAACTTCTAATCAACTTCTAGCACCAACTTCTAATCAACATCTAGCACCAACTTCTAACAACTTCTAGCACCAACGTCTAATCAACTTCTAGCACCAACTTAACACCAACTGCTTGCACCAACTTCTAACCAACTTCTTGAACCAGCTTCTAATCAACTTCTCACACCAACTTCTAACCGGTTTCTCACACCAATTTCTAATCAAGTTCTCACACCAACTTCTAGCACCAAGTTCTAATCAACTTATAGCACTAACTTCTAACCAGTTTCTCACACCAATTTCTCACACCAACTTCTAATCAACTTCAAGCACCAAGTTCTAGCACCAAATTAAAACCAACTTCTCACACCAACCTCTAATCAACGTCTCACACCAACTTCTAATCAACTTCTCACACCAACTTTTAATCAGCTTCTCACACCAACTTCTAATCAACTTCTAGCACCAACTTCTAAGCAGCTTCTCACACCAACTTCTCGCACCAACTTCTAACCAGTTTCTCACACCAGCTTCTTGAGCCAACTTCTAATCAACTTCTAGCACCAACTTAACACCAACTTCTTGCACCAATTTCTAACCAACTTCTCACACCAACTTCTAACCAGTTTCTCGTACCAACTTCTCACATCAACTTCTAGCACCAACTTAACACCAACTTCTCACATCAAGTTTTAATCAACTTCTAGCACCAACTTCTAACCAGCTTCTCACACCAATTTCTCACACCAACTTCTAATCAACTTTGAGCACCAAGTTCTAGCACCAACTTAACACCAACTTCTAACCAACTTCTCACACCAACTTATAATCAGCTTCTCACACCAATCTAATCAAGTTCTAGCACCAACTTCTAACCAGCTTCTCACACCAGCTTCACACCAACTTCTTGCACCAACTTCTAACCAGCTTCTCACACCAGCTTCTAGCACCAACTTCTAACCAGCTTCTCACACCAGCTTCTAGCACCAACTTCTAACCAGCTTCTCACACCAGCTTCACACCAACTTCTTGCTCCAACTTCTAAGCAACTTCTCACACCAACTTCTAATCAACTTCTAGCACCAACTTCTAACCAGCTTCTCACACAAACTTCTAGCACCGACTTCCAACCAGCTTCTCACACCAACTTCTAGCACCAACTTCTAACCAGCTTCTCACACCAACTTCTTGCACCAACTTCTAAGCAACTTCTCACACCAACTTCTAATCAACTTCTAACACCAACTTCTAACCAGCTTCTCACACCAACTTCTAGCACCGACTTCCAACCAGCTTCTCACACCAACTTCTAGCACCAACTTCTAACCAGCTTCTCACACCAACTTCTAGCACCAACTTCTAACCAGCTTCTCACACCAACTTCTAGCACTGACTTCCAACCAGCTTCTCTCACACACTTAGCACCAACTACTTGCACCAACTTCTAAACGTGCAATGTGTTTAGCTTCCTTGCTCCTCTAGCACCTTCTTCCAAATGGCTAGCTTCAGAGAAGCTGCTGAATCTGGCTATGAGGCTCCACCTCGGGGGAAGGTCTAAAAGGAAAAGACTATCATGTCTCCTCTCGACCTTCTCTTCTGAAGACTAAACAAGCCCAGTTCTTTAAGATGCTCCTCATAGGGATTATTCATGGTCTCCAGACCTTTGATCCTTTGAGTTGCCCTCTTCCTGAGGACACCTTCCAGCTTCTCAATAATGTAGAGAAATCCCCAGGTGCAACCTCTATTTTTCTTCTCTTCACAGAGGAATCCTTGCATTAAGCAACCCCGTGTCAGGGGAGTGCAAAATGGCAGAATTCTGTTCTGTTTTCATCCTGTTTTCGGGAAGATGCTGGGAGATTAAGAGGGGGGCCGTTCAGATTCATAATTCGGGATCACCATAAATCAACAGACACATGCAAGCATGCAGCACTCTGCCTACTCCTTGCCAATTGTTTCCACATCACTACGCTCTCTAGCCACAGAGAGCCTCTGGCAAAAACGCTTTGCTGGCATGGGGCGCAAAGCAAACGGCGTCGCATTTGTCTCGCCGGCAGCGATGACGGGCTTCTGTCGGCCAGATGAATCAGGCCTCTTTGCCTCTTGGAATGGCTGAGGAGGAAGCCTTAGGACCGCAGAGTCCTCGGGAATGTTGCCTTGCCCTGAAAACCATTGCCCCGGGCTGCCTAGGCCTCTCCATCCCACATTTAAAGACACTTATGGGTCCGCATTGACATTTGTGTTTCAATTCACTAATTGAAGAGGTGAAGAGCCAGTAGAGATTTGCAAGCCTCGCTTCAGACAAGCTGTTGAGATTTGTTTGAGCCCCGAAGGGGATGAAGCCAGAGAAGGAAATCAGGACTTTGATATGCCCTGAAAATCAGAAATAAGGAAGGCATCCCACTTCCAAAAAACTGTTAGACTGCAAATCCCATGATTCCACAACACAGAGGTGAAGAGGAGTGGGATTTGTAGTGTGTTCTCTAATACATCTCTCAGTACCCACCAAAAGAATCCCAATCTGCAGCAAATGGGCAACAATTATTATTATTTGAAACACAACAAGATGAGTCCACAGCAGACACTGCTGGTTGTTGTATTGGATCACACATCGGGCACTTTCCAAGTGTCTAGGACCATGTGATGTATTGGCGAATAATGCATGCAGATCCTAGCAGGGTGGCCTTTTGCAGTTGGCAGATGGTAATTTTGTCAGCATCGAATTCATTGCCCGACTTACCGGGCAAGGCCTCTTGCGGTGGGTGGCACCCCTCCCTCTGGCCATGATGGAAGCAGGGGCTTCTCCTGCCCAGAAGCCCCTGCATGGCAGGAAGTTTTCCCACCACACAGTCAGCTGGCCAATCCGTGGCCGGCCCCACCCAGCACCTGGCATTGGCCAGGGGCCGGTCTCGCCCTGCGCCCAGGGGCCTTTAAGAGGCGCTGCTGGGGAGGATCTCAAGGAAGAAAGGTTTCTCTCCCTGGCACCCAACGCAGATCGTCTGCCCACCAGCTTCCCAGAAGAGCTATGGATTCTTGGAGATGGGAGGCCTGGTCAGGACCACCACCCGGAAAGCCTATCGGGCAGCCATGGCTAAGTTCGCCAAATTCCGGAAGGACGCAGGCTATGGCAGTGGGTGGCCGGTCTCAGAGGAAGAGGTAATCCACTTCATGGTTCAACAAAAGAGATCAAATGTGTCGACCCAGTCCATGCAGATCCAGCTTGCCAGCATCGCATTCTTCAGCAAGGCTGCAGGGTGCAGCGATCCCTGTCAGGCTTACAGGGTTCGGAAGATCTTAAAGGAATGGAGCAGGCAAGAACCAAAGTAGGAGGACTCCAGATGCCCACTTTCCTACAAGATCCTCTGCTGCCTCACCAGGACCCTCAGGAGGATAAGCACTTCGCATTACGAGGTTAAGTTGTTCCGGGCAGCCTTCACCACTTCTTTCTTTGGGGCCCTTCGTCTGGGGGAGGTTGTAGCCAACGCCAAGACAGACTCATCAGGTAGGGCTCTCCAACTAGGGGACATTGCGATCCAGGGCACCTCCATGTTTATTAGAATTTGGAGGTCCAAGACAGACCAGGGGGGGGGGCTCCCTAGCCATCAAGGGATCTCAGGAAGGGCAGCTATGCCCAGTTCGGACAATCGCCAAGTTCCTGGGGGTACGTGGCACCACCCCGGGCCTGCTGTTTGGATGGGAGCCCCCTCACGAGGTATCAGTTCATGGCTATCTTCTGTAGGTCACTCAAAGAGCTGGGACTTCCACAGGGTGAGTTTGGGGAACATTCCTTCAGGATAGGAGCAGCTACAGCAGCTGCGGAGAGTGGACAGCATCAAGGACATGGGGTGCTGGAGGTCTGCAGCATATACCTCATACACCAGGCCGGGCCTCCTCCTCGAGGGACCTGGGACTGCCGACTGCTCTGTTTCTTATTCCCGCAGGGCCGCTGCTGCAGGCGAGAGGAAAAGAGGCAGTGAAAGAAGAACCCAAAGGGAGCAGAGCGTCAGCCAGGCGATGGGCCTCTAAGGCGATTTGGGTGTGAATGCTCTCTGGCTCCAGACCCATTCTGATGAGTCCCTGCTGGTTAATGAGTGACTCTGCCATTCTGACCTGCATTCTGCACGTGGGCAGAGGAGCTGCTGGCTGGGATTAGCAAGGGCAACCCGCGGCTTCCTCCACACGTCTCTGCTCCGGTGCCTTGTCGCATTAATGCAGCACATCGATATAATAAGCCAATATCCCAGGGAAGCTTTTTGCGGCATTAGCAAAACGTTGACGTTAGGTCCCTGTCAAGGGGACGGCCACTGAGATGTCATGCCATTTCACTTCAGAGGTGTATCTGCTCTGTTTCTATGACTGAAGTCAAGGAGCAATTTATAAGAGACCCTGCAGACCCACCAAAGAGGGCTTGCTACAATGGTGAACAAGGAGAAGCCATAATTAGAAGATTTCCCTAAGTTCCCAAAAGAATCTCACCAAAGCTGAAGGAAGCGCCACCGAATTGATTTTATTGCGATCCAGCTGGAAGGGATGCAAAGCTGCAATAATTCGCAAAGCAAAGCAGTGTACACAAATAAAGGCCTTTTTATACATAAAACAGAGCTGTCATGTTTGAATTTCCTGCTCCCCACCCCTCTGCCAGCTCGATGATGATTGGCTGGCGAGGAGGCTTCGCTGCCTCCTGAGCACCTGGGCCAATCACTGGGCTTCCGCTGCCTTGGCTTCCCGACTAATCAGGAGAGAGGGAGGCGGAATGAGAGGGAAACAATGAATTCTTGAAGGGATTATGGAAATATGGAATGTTCAAACGGCACCATCATTACTCACATCAGAAGCAGCAGAACACAAATGCAGGCTGATTCCCAACACAGTTTTTTCCAACCTAGCAGTTTGAAAAACATGCAAATGTGAGTAGATCAATAGGTACTGCTCCAGTGGGAAGGTAACGGCGCTCCATGCAGTCATGCCAGCCACATTGTTAGAGTTCATTTCTTAAGTAGCAAGCAGTAAGTGGTGCAAGGATCAAGGCAGCAGGGAGTGAGTCAAACCACCTGGCCAACATTGTGTGGTTACAGCCAGGGTGGGTCAGCTGCTAGGGAATAAAGGAGCAAAAGTACTGCTTGCTGTGGGTCGTTGGAGGTTTGTTGGAGGTGGGACGTTGGAGGTGGGTCGTTGGAGGTGGGTCGTTGGAGATGGGTCGTTGGAGGTGGGTCATTGGAGGTGGGACGTTGGAGGTGTGTCGTTGAAGATGTGTCATTGGAGGTGGATTGTTGAAGGTGGGTCATTGGAGGTGGGTCGTTGGAGGTGTGTCGTTAGAGGTGTGTTGGAGCTGGGTAGTTGGAGGTGGGTCGTTGGAGGTGAGTCGTTGGAGATGGGTCATTGGAGGTGGGTCGTTGGAGGTGTGTCGTTAGAGATGTGTTGGAGCTGGGTCGTTGGAGGTGGGTCGTTGGAGGTGGGTCGTTGGAGATGGGTCATTGGAGGTGGGTCGTTGGAGGTGGGTCGTTAGAGGTGTGTCGTTAGAGGTGTGTTGTTGGAGCTGGGTCATTGGAGGTGGGTCGTTGGAGGTGGGTCGTTGGAGGTGGGTCGTTGGAGGTGGGTCTTTGGAGGTAGGTCACTGGAGGTGGGACGTTGGAGGTGTGTCGTTGGAGATGTGTCGTTGGAAGTGGATTGTTGAAGGTGGGTCATTGAAGGTGGGTCGTTGGAGGTGGGTCGTTGGAGGTGGGTCGTTGGAGGTGGGTCGTTGGAGATGGGTCATTGGAGGTGGGTCGTTGGAGGTGTGTCGTTAGAGGTGTGTTGGAGCTGGGTAGTTGGAGGTGGGTCGTTGGAGGTGAGTCGTTGGAGATGGGTCATTGGAGGTGGGTCGTTGGAGGTGTGTCGTTAGAGGTGTGTTGGAGCTGGGTCATTGGAGGTGGGTCGTTGGAGGTGGGTCGTTGGAGGTGGGTCGTTGGAGATGGGTCGTTGGAGATGGGTCGTTGGAGGTGGGTCGTTGGAGATGGGTCGTTGGAGATGGGTCATTGGAGGTGGAACGTTGGAGGTGGGTTGTTGGAGATGTGTCATTGGAGGTGGATTGTTGAAGGTGGGTCATTGAAGGTGGGTCATTGGAGGTGGGTCGTTGGAGGTGGGTCGTTGGAGATGGGTCATTGGAGGTGGGTCATTGGAGGTGGGACGTTGGAGGTGTGTTGTTGGAGATGTGTCGTTGGAAGTGGATTGTTGAAGGTGGGTCATTGAAGGTGGGTCATTGGAGGTGGGTTGTTGGAGGTGGGTCGTTGGAGGTGGGTCGTTGGAGGTGGGTCATTGGAGGTGGGACGTTGGAGGTGTGTCGTTGGAGGTGGGTATTTGGAGGTGGATTGTTGGAGGTGGGTCGTTGGAGGTGGGTCGTTGGAGGTGGGTATTTGGAGGTGGGTCGTTGGAGATGGGTCATTGGAGGTGGGTCATTGGAGGTGGGTTGTTGGAGGTGGGTCGTTGGAGGTGGGTCGTTGGAGGTGGGTATTTGGAGGTGGGTCGTTGGAGGTGGGTCATTGGAGGTGGGTCATTGGAGGTGGGTTGTTGGAGGTGGGTTGTTGGAGGTGGGTCGTTGGAGGTGGGTATTTGGAGGTGGGTCGTTGGAGGTGGGTCGTTGGAGGTGGGTCATTGGAGGTGGGTTGTTGGAGGTGGGTCGTTGGAGGTGGGTATTTGGAGGTGGGTCGTTGGAGGTGGGTCGTTGGAGGTGGATTGTTGGAGGTGGATTGTTGGAGGTGGGGCGTTGGAGGTGGGTCATTGGAGGTGGGTTGTTGGAGGTGGGTCGTTGGAGGTGGGTATTTGGAGGTGGGTCGTTGGAGGTGGGTCGTTGGAGGTGGATTGTTGGAGGTGGATTGTTGGAGGTGGGGCGTTGGAGGTGGGTTGTTGGAGATGTGTCATTGGAGGTGGGTCGTTGGAGGTGTGTCGTTAGAGGTGTGTTGTTGGAACTGGGTCGTTGGAGGTGTGTCGTTGGAGGTGGGTCGTTGGAGGTGGGTCGTTGGAGGTGGGTCATTGGAGGTGGGTCGTTGGAGGTGGGTCGTTGGAGGTGGGTCGTTGGAGATGGGTCATTGGAGGTGGGTCATTGGAGGTGTGTCGTTAGAGGTGTGTTGGAGCTGGGTCGTTGGAGGTGGGTCGTTGGAGATGGGTCATTGGAGGTGGGTCATTGGAGGTGGGTCGTTGGAGGTGGGTCGTTGGAGATGAGTCATTGGAGGTGGATTGTTGAAGTTGGGTCATTGGAGTAGGTTGTTGGAGGTGGTTGCTGGAGCCGGATTGTTGGAGAGGTGCATTTGGAGGAGTTGGGTGGAAGGAGTTTGGAATTCTACAAGGCTTGTGTCTCAAAGAGAATATTTTGACTCTGTATGTATATCTTCTTTTATAAACTCTGCAAAAGACCACGACTGAGTTTGTTCCGTGGTCAAAGTCAAAAGGCTTCCACATCTGCGAGTGTCTACATTCTTCTTCATCATGACCTTGGAGGTGTCTACGGACAACGCTGGCTCTTCGGCTTAGAAATGGAGATGAGCACCAACCCCCAGAATCGGACACAACGAGACTTAATGTCAGGGGAAACCTTTACTTTTACCCTTATGAAGCCAGAGAAAGAGTAGAACAGGACCTAATGGATTGAAATTACAAGAAAAGAGATGCCACCTAAAGTTCTGGAGAACATCCCATTCAACAGTGTAATCGAATGCTTCGGAAAGTGGTGAACCCTCCTGTTGGGAATCAGCCTGTGTTTGTGTTTCAGGATCCTGATGAGGGAAAGGGTGAGAGAAATGATGGTTCTGAGGCTGAGGTACAAGATGGAGATGGTATGGTCAATGATTTTCATGCAGACAATGACAGAGAGGCCTCAGTGAAAAGGGCAGTTTCTCATGAGAATATCCCTGCTGGGCCTAGCAATGATGGTTCACTCCCTCTCTCTGTGAGCTCTCAAGATTTGGGTTTGGAAAACAACCTGACGCCTGGGAATTTTAATGAGCTGCCAGATAGGGAGCTGAAGAATAGGCGGCTGGAGATCAGCCAGGATCAACAGCAAACTCAGTGTTTACATCGCTCTGAAAGGCTTCGTCTGATAAGGGGTAAATGTGGGGAGAAGCGAAACCGATTTCTGAGTTTTGGGATATAAGGTTTGCCTCAAGGGAAACCTGTTAGATCAGGCATCATTTGGAAACCAAGCTCATGTGCCATGGAAATCCTGTTCAAGGGGTCTTGTTCCTGTGGAGTTTTATAGCCTTTTGTATTGTCTTTGCATCCTGTTGATTCCTGTTTGGACAAATGCCGTCTTGGATTGCTTTTATATCTGGTGTGGGCATTGCTTTGTGTTGCTACCTTTTCTGGGCTTATTACTTTTTGGAACTTTCTTATTTTCTTACAAGCATTTATTTCTTCTGGCTATTTACTAAGCTTCAATAAAAGAAGATTTGTTTCTTCACTCATTGAGTGGTGTGTCTTAAAGTCAGAGGGCTTTTTCCTGATCTCCTTTGCTTTGAGGTCAGACTTATCCTGGGTTTTTAAGAGGTTGTACACCTTTTTTGGGCCTTTCCTATCCTATGAATCTCATACTCTATGACATACGTTGATAGATTTCCATAGCTCTCCTTCCGACCTCACATTTTGGAGACATTTAAATAAGGTTAAACTCAAAGATCTGGATGACCAATAAAGACATTATGGCTCTTCCTTATCCCCCTTGTTCGGTTTAACTCCATCATACTAAATTTGCAACAATGGCCCAGGGGAATGTTCACAGAGAGTTACATGCTGAAGTTACATTTTGCTGGAGCGTTTTGCCCGGTCCGTGAGCAATGGATCGAGAGAGAGAGTTCATCCACTTCTCGCTGGATCAATAAACGGCTGTCAGCCTCAGCAGAAGGATGAAATATTTATTTCTCTGTATTGTGTTGTTTTGACTGGGACAACTTTCCCTGCGCAAAAGGCTCCAGAGAGGTTATTGAAATATTCATTGACATGAGTGGAACATCAAGCCGGAGATCTCAGCTGTCCCAGAAAGCTTTCTAGACTCCCTCATTGCTGGTACAAAGGTCCCTATTCAGCCAAATCCCCAAAAGCTGACCATTATATAAACCTGAAATGGGAATACAGTGGTCCCTTGCTACTTCGCGGTTCGCTTACCGCGGACTCACTGTTTCGCGGGGTTTAAAAAAAAAGAATTTAAGAGGCATGCGGCCTCTTCCTGCCGCTTAGGCCCCACGCGGCGTCACAGCAAGAGGCCCAGGTGGTGAAGAGGAGGAGGATGAGGAAGGTAAGGAGGGGGGGAGAAGAGCCACCCCCTCACCCTCCTTATTTTCTTCCTCATTGTTGCATGGGGCCTCTTGCTGCTGCTTGGGGCCCTGAGACTGAGGCATCACAGGGCCCAAACGGCAGCAAGAGGCCCAGGCTGCGATGAGGAGGAGGAAGGTAAGGAGGGCAAAGGAAGAGCCGCCACCTCACGCTCCTTATTTTCCTCTTCTTCCTCCTTGTCGCAGAGGAGGAAGAGGAAGGTAAGGCGGCCAAGGGAGAAGAAGAGCCGCCACCTCACCCTCCTTATTTTACTCTTCCTCCTCCTTGTCACAAGGGAGGAAGAGGAAGGTAAGGCGGGCAAGGGAGAAGAAGAGCCGCCACCTCACCCTCCTTATTTTACTCTTCCTCCTCCTTGTCATAGAGGAGGAAGAGGAAGGTAAGGTGGGCAAGGGAGAAGAAGAGCTGCCACCTCACCCTCCTTAATTTCCTCTTCCTCCTCCTTGTCTCAGAGGAGGAAGAGGAAGGTAAGGCGGGCAAGGGAGGAGAAGAGCCGCCACCTCACCCTCCTTATTTTACTCTTCCTCCTCCTTGTTACAGAGGAGGAAAAGGAAGGTAAGGCGGGCAAGGGAGAAGAAGAGCTGCCACCTCACCCTTCTTATTTCCTTTTCCTCCTCCTTGTCATAGAGGAGGAAGAGGAAGGTAAGGCGGGCAAGGGAGAAGAAGAGCCGCCACCTCATCCTCCTTATTTTACTCTTCCTCCTCCTTGTCACAGAGGAGGAAGAGGAAGGTAAGGCGGGCAAGGGAGAAGAAGAGCCGCCACCTCACCCTCCTTATTTTACTCTTCCTCCTCCTTGTCTCAGAGGAGGAAGAGGAAGGCAAGGCGGGCAAGGGAGAAGATAAGCCACCACCTCGCCCTCCTTATTTTCCTCTTCCTCCTCCTTGTCTCAGAGGAGTAAGGTAAGGCGGGCAAGGGAGAAGAAGAGCCGCCACCTCGCCCTCCTTATGTTCCTCTTCCTCCTCCTTGTCTCAGAGGAGGAAGAGGAAGGTAAGGAGGGCAAGGGAGCACCCTCTCACCTTCCTTACCTTCCTCTTCCTCCTCCTCGTCACTGCATAGGGCCTCTTGTTGCTGCTTGGTCCCCACGTTGATGTGCCCAAGCAACTGCAAGAGACCCCATGTGGCCACAAGGAGGAGGAAGAGGAAGGTAAGGAGGGCAAGGGAGAAGAAGAGCACCCCTCACCTTCCTTACCTTCCTCTTCCTCCTCCTCGTCACTGCATGGGGCGTCTTGTTGCTGCTTGGACCCCACATTGTTGTGCCCAAGCAACTGAAAGAGACCCCATGTGGCCACAAGGAGAAGGAAGAGGAAGGTAAGGAGGGCAAGGGAGAAGAAGAGCACCCTCTCACCTTCCTTACCTTCCTCTTCCTCCTCCTCGTCACTGCATAGGGCCTCTTGTTGCCGCTTGGACCCCACGTTGATGTGCCCAAGCAACTGCAAGAGACCCCATGTGGCCACAAGGAGGAGGAAGAGGAAGGTAAGGAGGACAAGGGAGAAGAAGAGCACCCTCTCACCTTCCTTACCTTCCTCTTCTTCCTCCTTGTCACTGCATGGGGCGTCTTGTTGCCGCTTGGACCCCACGTTGTTGGGCCCAAGCAACTGCAAGAGACCCCATGTGGCCACAAGGAGGAGGAAGAGGAAGGTAAGGAGGACAAGGGAGAAGAAGAGCACCCTCTCACCTTCCTTACCTTCCTCTTCCTCCTCCTCGTCACTGCATGGGGCGTCTTGTTGCCGCTTGGACCCCATGTTGTCGGGCCCAAGTAACGGCAAGAGACCCCATGTGGCCACAAGGAGGAGGAAGAGGAAGGTAAGGAGGGCAAGGGAGAAGAAGGGCCGCCACCTTGCCCTCCTTATTTTCCTCTTACTCCTCCTTGTCTAGAGGAGGAAGAGGAAGGTAATGCTGCAATGCCACGTGGAGTGGAGCGCAGGCGGTGGAGAGCAGGAGGATGAGGAAGGTAAAGAGGGCAAGGGAGAAGAAGAGCACCCTCTCACCTTCCTTACCTTCCTCTTCCTCCTCCTCGTCACTGCATGGGGCGTCTTGTTGCTGCTTGGACCCCACGTTTTTGGGCCCAAGCAACTGCAAGAGACCCCATGTGGCCACAAGGAGGAGGAAGAGGAAGGTAAGGAGGGCAAGGGAGAAGAAGAGCACCCTCTCACCTTCCTTACCTTCCTCTTCCTCCTCCTCGTCACTGCATGGGGCGTCTTGTTGCTGCTTGGACCCCATGTTGTTGGGCCGAAGCAACAGCAAGAGACCCCATGTGGCCACAAGGAGGAGGAAGAGGAAGGTAAGGAGGGCAAGGGAGAAGAAGAGCACCCTCTCACCTTCCTTACCTTCCTCTTCCTCCTCCTCGTCACTGCATGGGGCGTCTTGTTGCTGCTTGGACCCCACGTTTTTGGGCCCAAGCAACTGCAAGAGACCCCATGTGGCCACAAGGAGGAGGAAGAGGAAGGTAAGGAGGGCAAGGGAGAAGAAGAGCACCCTCTCACCTTCCTTACCTTCCTCTTCCTCCTCCTCGTCACTGCATGGGGCGTCTTGTTGCTGCTTGGACCCCATGTTGTTGGGCCGAAGCAACGGCAAGAGACCCCATGTGGCCACAAGGAGGAGGAAGAGGAAGGTAAGGAGGGCAAGGGAGAAGAAGAGCACCCTCTCACCTTCCTTACCTTCCTCTTCCTCCTCCTCGTCACTGCATGGGGCGTCTTGTTGCAGCTTGGACCCCACGTTGTTGGGCCCAAGCAACGGCAAGAGACCCCATGTGGCCACAAGGAGGAGGAAGAGGAAGGTAAGGAGGGTGAGGAGGGCAGGTGGAGAGGCATTCCTACTTTGCGGAATTTCACTTCTTGTGTGTGGTTCTAGAATGTAACACCCACAATAAGTGAGGGACCACTGTAAGTACAGTTACTCGCCCGCAAAGTTATACCTATTGCACCTATTACTGGAAGATGAGTCAACGTGTACATAAAAGCTGTTATTCGTCTGAGTTTGGATGCTCGTAATTGGATTCCAACCCATCTGTCTATTTTCTTGGGCTTTGAAACAGCCCAGGGGCCCATAAATGCAACAAATTACTTTTAAATGTCACTTTCCGAGCTTTTGGAAAGGTTAGGATTTTTTCGATGTCAGAGGCTAGAGCTCGGTTGTATCTAATTCATCCCCCCCTCCTTCCTTTCCTCTCGTTTTTTGTATTATTTTGAAACTTTAATAGAAGACATTTGGGTCAATGCTTGAGGGAGGTTAGTGCCTTCGGAAGTAGGAAAGCCTGGCTTCGAAGCCAGAAAATTTGAAAATAATGGCGGAAGGAAATGTAGGTGCTGCTCAATGGATTTTATTATTTATTTATTTATTTCTTTAAAAGTTTTGTATACCGGCCTTCTCACCTATCTTGAAGGACTCAGACCAGTTTCCAACCATAATATCACATACAGTCAATAAAACATCATAATTCATATTACAGTAAAACCTTAAAACAGCAATTACATACAATAACTACAATGGTCAGTCGTCACACGAAAATCGTTGCTCATCATCCTCCATCCATATCTCAGGGTGTTGGCTCACTCATCAAAAGCCTGTCTCCATAACCACGTCTTCACCTGTTTCCTAAATGTCAGGATAGAAGGGGCGGTTCTGATCTCCAGTGGGAGAGAGTTCCAGAGTCAAGGGGCCACCACCGAGAAGGCCCTGTCCCTCATCCCCAGCAGACACGCTTGCGAGGCCGGTGGGACCGAGAGCAGGGCCTCTCCAGATGATCTTAATAACCTTGATGGTGCGTAGGGGAGAATACGTTTGGAGAGGTAAACAGGGCCGGAGTCGTTTCGGGCTTTATAGGTTAACACCAGCACTTTGAATTGTGCTCGGAAGCTAATCGGCAGCCAGTGGAGCTGGCGTAACAGCGGAGTGGTGTGCTCCCTGTACCCAGCACCCGTTAGTAGTCTGGCTGCCGAGCGTTGGACTAGCTGCAGCTTCCGGGCAGTCTTCAGAGGCAACCCCACGTAGAGAGCGTTGCAGTAGTCTAAACGGGATGTAACCAAAGTGTGGACCACCGTGGCCAAGTCAGACTTCCCAAGTTTTAATTGTGCAAAAGCTCCCCTGACTGTCGCCGAGACCTGGGGCTCCAGGCTCAGCGATGAGTCCAGGATCACACCCTGTGCCTTCAGGGGGGGGGGGGGGTGACCCCGTCCAGCACAGGCTGTAACCTATGCCCTGTTCAGCCTTTCGACTGACCAGGAGGACCTCTGTCTTGTCTTGATTTAGTTTCAATTTGTTCGCCCTCATCCAGTCCGTCACAGCGGCCAAGCACCGGTTCAGGAGTTGAACAGCCTCCTTAGTAGCAGGTGGAAAGGAGTGACAGACTTGGACATCATCTGCGTACAGATGACACCGCACCCCGAAACTCCGGATGATCTCTCCCAACGGCTTCATGTATATGTTAAACAACATAGGGGACAGTACTGGACCCTGTGGGGTCTCCACAGTACAATGGCCGAGGAGTCAAGCAGGAGTCCCCTAGCGACACCTTCTGGGAGCGACCCTCGAGGAAGGACCGGAGCCACTGCAAAGCAGTACCCCCAAGACCCATTCCCGCGAGGCGTCCCAGGAGGATACTGTGGTCGATGGTATCGAAGGCCGAAGAGAGGTCCAGCAGAACCAACAGGGACACACTCCCCCTGTCCAGTTCCCGGCAAAGATCATCCACTAAGGTGACCAAGGCTGTCTCAGTACCAGCCTAAAGCCAGACTGGATCCCTACAGAGAGCTGCTGATATTTGTTGCTTTCACAATCGAGCCATGAGCCAAATTCTACATTAAAGTTCTCCATTTATCATTCTAGACAGCCTTTGTGGTGAATGCCAATTCAGTGCTCTCTCGGCGTCTTGCGGTTCACTTACTGCGGATTCGCTGTTTCGCGGGTTTTCTTGAGCAGCCTGCCGAGGTCTTCTCGGTTTAGGTGTCTCCCGCTGCCTCCCTGGCCTGCGTGGCTCCGGAGGCCTGAGGTGTGGCGTGGGGAAGGCCCACCTCCCTGCCTAAAGTAATGTAAGACATCTATATCTATCTATCTGTATAATAAAAGTGAATGTTTGTATGTATGTGGCAGCTTTCTGATTGGTTGCCACTTTCACAGGCCACTGCGACCAGCATGGGTGGCGGACCTGGACCAAACTTGGCACACATAACACCCATGACCCCCTTTACATCCTGGTGAGGTTTGGGGAGGACAGACAATGGATGATGGGATTTGTAGTACTGTGGGAACACTTTGGTTCCCACAGACCACTGTGGCCCCCAACCAGGGGTGGCTCAACCCATTACGCAAAGTAAGTATTCGCAGTACAGTTGATTTTGCCCAGGGGCGCTCTTGAGCTGCTGTTGGGGGAAAATAGACCTTGACATATATGAGTTGTAGTTACTGGGATGTATAGTTCACCTAATCAAAGAGCATTATGAACTTCACCAATGATGCAATTGATCCAAATATGGCACGCAGAACTCCCATGACGAACAGAAAATATATATCAATGTTTGGTTGGGGGGGGGGGGCGCCAAAATACTGTTTGCTTACCATTGAAAATTACCTAGGGCCGCCTCTGCCCCCAACAATGACAGAAGAAGACCAAACTTTGCACACAGACACCCCCCCCCCCCAATGACCCACTCTACATTCTGGTGCTGTTTGGAGGAGGATGGATCACGGATGCTGGGAGTTGCAGTACCTTCACTCACTTCCTGAGACCACTTCAACCCTCATCCAATGACTGATCAAGACCAAACTTGGCACACAGAGCCACCATGACCCACTCATTATCCAGGATCCAGAAATCAAAAGCCAAGAATTCAGTTGTGGGGATCCAGAAGTCAATTTAAAAACCAGGATCCAGATGTCAAAAGCTAGGAATTCAATTGTCAGGATCCAGAAGTCATTTCAAAAGCCAAGATTCTGATGTCAAAAGCCAAGAATTCATCATCATCATCATCATCATTGAATAACTTATTAATCGCCCTCCATCCGAGAATGCTCCAGGCGATTTACAGCTCAATTATAAAAGATAAAATACATACATACAAAAATTAAAAATTAACAGAGATCGAATGCTCTAGTGAAAAGCCAGGTCTTAAGTGCAAGAGTAAAAGGTCCTAAGTCACGCATGGCTCTCATGTAGGGCGGCAAGGAATTCCACAAGGCTGGGGCAGAAATAGAGAAAGCCCTGCGTTTGGTACTTTCCAAGTGCACTTCTCTAGGACCCGGTATATGGAGTAAGTCACGTTGGGCTGGTCGTTGCGACCTCCGATGATGGGAGAAGGAGAGGCCGTAAAGAGTTTTGAAGGTCAGAACTAGCATCTTAGACAGGCCACGGGACTCAGTTGTAAGCCAATGTCAATGTTGCAGCACTGGTGTTATATGGCATTTCGTGGGCGTTCTTGTGAGTAACTTGGCTGCCGCATTCTGAACAATACGGAGCTTTCGGGTCATAGACGTCGGAAGGCCAACATACAGGGCGTTGCAATAGTCCAGCCTAGATGTGACCGTGGCATGGATGACAGTTGCCAGAGCCTCGTCAGATAGGTAGGGTGCCAGTTGCCTCGCTTGTCGTAGATGGAAAAAGGCCTGTTTGCTGGCAGCAGCGACCTGAGCTTCCATTGTCAGCTTTGAATCCAGGATGACACCTAAGCTCTTAACAGTGGTCGATGGAGATGGGGCGGCACCATCGAAGGTGGGCAACGGAGGAGTCAGACTTGCCAGAGAATCTCAGTCTTCGCCGGGTTCACCTTCAGTCTGCTAGCACGTAGCCAGTTTGACAGAGCTTCCAGACAGAGGGTGAAATTGTCTGGAATTGACGTTGCTCCAGGCTCCAGGCGCAGAAGGAGTTGGGTATCGTCTGCATATTGGTAGCAGTCCAGGCCGAAACTCCGAGCCAAACTAGCAAGGGGTCTAACGTAGATGTTGAAGAGAAGAGGAGAGAGAATTGCACCTTGGGGGACCCCACATAGGAGCGCGGATCTATCAGAGACTTGATCCATGTACTGCACGCGTTGACTTTGGTTCCGGAGAAATGAGTTGAACCAATTGAGGGCCTGACCACGAACTCCAGACATGGCAAGATGGTGAATCATTAGATCGTAGTCGACGGTGTCAAATGCTGCGGTAAGGTCGAGAAGTACCAGTAGCGCGGATCCACCGTTGTCAGACTAGCGACAGAGTTCATCCGTAATGGCAATCAGGACTGTTGTGGGGATCCAGAAGTCAATTCAAAAACCAGGATCCAGATGTCAAAAGCAAGGAATTTCTAAATTCTTAAGATATTGTTTAGTGCTTGACGACTGAGGGAAAGATCTCTGTATCCTCACACAGTGTGGAGAAGAGAGAGACATGTATCTGAGGGAATGGGAAAAGGACCAATGCGCATCCCCAGTGAGAACGGACACAGGATGAACTGGCCAGGGCCTCCGTCCTCTGCCCGCCAATATTTGCCCGCTGTGTTCAAATGCGCCAGCCGTTCTGTGTACTTAACGTTCTCCCTCCAACAGAATGGGAACAAAATGGCCATGCTGGTCGCTGTTCTCTGGTGCTTATTTGCTCTTTCCCTCCCTAATGAGAAAGTCGTGCCGGGTTTTGGCCAGGAAAGCTTTTCCCGGGAAGCTGCCAAGCGGCGACAGACGGCTGATGAATGTATTAATGTCTCACTTAATTGTCAGGCTCCTTGCCCTTTTGCACAAACGGAAGCACAAGGCACGGCACGCTTGGCCAAGCTTCCTCAGCGCGGTGGAGCAGAGCATTTTCAAGATGGAGGCTGAGATGGCAACATTTTATGGAGTCTTACGTATACTTCAGTGTTCAGTTGACCATTTCTGCTCCCTTGGCAGCCACCTCTCCACATAAGTCAACATTGACACCGAAATACAACACGGCATGAGCTCTGCAAGTGCAGCATTTTTCCGAATGAAGCAGAGAGTGTTTGAGGACCGGAATATCCGTAGGGATATAAACAAGCTCCTTGGTATCCCTACGGATATTTCCACTTGTCTTCCCAAGAGATTTGCAGGATTTCCCAGAGGCAGCGCTGAGGGAATCATTCCAGGAGTTGCATGTGACATCTGTAGACAGTCCACGTTGCACAGGCATATAGCAGGGTTGGGAGGACAATAGCTTTATAAACAAGCTCCTTGGTATCCCTACGGATATTTCCACTTGTCTTCCCAAGAGATTTGCAGGATTTTCCAGAGGCAGCGCTGAGGGAATCATTCCAGGAGCTGCATGTGAGATCTGTAGACAGTCCACGTTGCACAGGCATATAGCAGGGTTGGGAGGACAATAGCTTTATAAACAAGCTCCTTGGTATCCCTACGGATATTTCCACTTGTCTTCCCAAGAAATTTGCAGGATTTCCCAGAGGCAGCGCTGACGGAATCATTTCAGGAGTTGCACGTGACATCTGTAGACAGTCCACGTTGCACAGGCATATAGCAGGGTTGGGAGGACAATAGCTTTATAAACAAGCTCCTTGGTATCCCTACGGATATTTCCACTTGTCTTCCCAAGAGATTTGCAGGATTTTCCAGAGGCAGCGCTGAGGGAATCATTCCAGGAGCTGCATGTGAGATCTGTAGACAGTCCACGTTGCACAGGCATATAGCAGGGTTGGGAGGACAATAGCTTTATAAACAAGCTCCTTGGTATCCCTACGGATATTTCCACTTGTCTTCCCAAGAGATTTGCAGGATTTTCCAGAGGCAGCGCTGAGGGAATCATTCCAGGAGCTGCATGTGAGATCTGTAGACAGTCCACGTTGCACAGGCATATAGCAGGGTTGGGAGAGAGTGTTTGAGGACCGGAATATCCGTAGGGATACCAAGGAGCTTGTTTATAAAGCTATTGTCCTCCCAACCCTGCTAAATATTCCGGTCCTCAAACACTCATTCCATTCTGTTTTTGGCAAGATTCTGGGAAACTAGAAGGGAGGCCATTTGGATTCATAATCCGGGATCCAGAGTTTCATTTTGGGAAGAATATTCCCAAAAAGAGAATGAGAGAAGGGGGGGGGGGCTGAAATTTGAAACAAAAGTACAACCGGGCTGTGGCGCAATTGGTTAAGTTGTTGTTTATTCGTTCATTCGCTTCCGACTTTTCGTGACCACATGGACCATCTAAGGTCAGAGCTCCCTGCCAGCTGTTACCACCCCCAGCTCCTTCAGGGTCAAGCCAGTCCCTTCGAGGATACCATACATCCATCTTGCCCTTGGTCAGCTGCTCTTCCTTTTTCCTTCCATTTTCCCCAGCATCCTTATCTTCTCCAAGCTTTCCTGTCTTCTCATTTTGTGGTCAAACTGACTTCAGGGGGAGTGCAACACCGTCCAACACAGGTTGCCACCCAATACCCCAGTCAGATGGGCAACTGACCTGGAGGACCTCTGTCTTGTCAGGATTGATCCTCAGCTTGTTTGTCCTTATCCAGATCATCACAGCAGCCAGGCACTGGTCCAGCATCTGAGGGGCTTTCTTGGAATCTGGTGGAAAAGAGTAGTGGAGTTGGGCATCATCTGCGTAGAGGTGGCACCATACTCCAAAACTCCGGATGACCTCTCCCAGCAGTTTCATGTAGATATTAAATAGTATGGGGGACAGAATAGAGCCTTGCAGGACCCCACAGGTCAATGGCCAGGGGTCCGAGCAGGAGTCCCCCAGCTTCACCAACTGGGAACAAACTCCAGGAAGGACCAGAGCCACAGCAAAACCATGCCCCCGAGTCCCATCCCAGTGAGTCTTCCCAGAAGGATACCATGGTCGATGGTATTGAAAGCCGCTGAGATATCCAAGAGAACGCTGAGATATCCAAAAGAACTGCGGAGGTCATCCACCAAGGTGACCAAAGCTGTCTCGGTACTGTGCCCAGGCCTGAAGCCAGACTGTGAACAATCCAGAAAATCTGTGTCATCGAGGAATCCCTGGAGCTGCGAGGCAACCACCCACTCCAGAACCTTGCCCAGAAAGGAGAGGTTGGAAATTGGTCTGTAGTTGTTACGCACTGTCGGGTCAAGGGAGGTCTTCTTTTATAAAAGTTTTACCACCGCCTGCTTAAGGCAGGTCTGGAATTTTCCCTGGCCCAATAAAGCATTTATTATTGCAACTAGGCCTGGGTAACAACGCAAAAATTTGTTTCTAAAATCAATTTGTAATTGTGTTTTTTTGTTTCGATATTTAAAATAATTACAAAATTTTCCAAAAAAAAAGTTCGGTATTTACGAAATTTCGTAAATATTTACAAAACATTTTGTAAAGATGGTGCCCTTTTTTTCCAATATTTTTTCAATATTTTTTAAATTTAATTATTAATTTAGTAGAATAGGGAGGAGAAATTATTATTGAGGGAAGGCAGGCACTCACTCTGGCGGGCCCTCTCGCTCGCCGCTCGCTCGCCCTCTCGCTCGCCCTCTCGCCCTCTCGCTAGGATGGGTTCCTTCCAGGAGGGGCTCTTTTTCCCAGGCTGCCAAACTACAACTCCCAGGATGCTACAGCATTGAGCCAATGTGGTGCCAAACCTCATCCAGGCTGCAGTGTAGATGGCTGCAGGATGGAGGGGTTTCCTGCCTCGAATTGAGAGAGAGAGAGAGAGAGAGAGAGAAGAGGAAGCAAGTGAGCCTTCTTTGGAAGAGAGCTCAGAACCCCCCTGCGAAAGGTGAGAGAGAGAGAAAGAAGAGAAAAGGAAAGAAAGAGAAGGAGACCTCCCTCTCGCCCTCTCGCTCGCCCTCTCGCTCGCCGCTCGCCCTCTCACTCGCCCTCTCGCTCGCCGCTCGCCCTCTCACTCGCCCTCTCGCTCGCCGCTCGCCCTCTCGCTCACCGCTCGCCCTCTCGCTCGCCGCTCGCCCTCTCGCTCGCCCTCTCGCTCGCTTGCTCAGTCGGCGCCGAGAGAGGAGAGCTCCCAGCAAGCCAGGCGGCCATCTTACATATTTCCGAAATGGACGGAAATACAAAAATTTTTGGCGCCTGCCGTTTCGATATTTAAAAACACTTCCAGGTTTAAAAATAAGTTTTGTAATCGTTTTGTAATTCAAAAATTAACGAATTTTTTAACGAATTACGAATTAACGAAACGAATTGCCCAGCCCTAATTGCAACAAACCTTTCCCACAACCCCTCTCTGGCCAGCTTCACTAGCCAAGAAGGGCAAGGATCCAGAGCGCAAGTGGTCGCCCTCACCATCCCAAGGATCCCCTCCACGTCATCAGGAAGAACAAGACGGAAACAACTCTGACACCCTATTTGCTGCAGACGCTATGCGGGCAGTTGAGAATACTTTTCTGGCTGCTCGCAAAGCCACGAAATAAGCCCTAATATTGGCTTTAGCCCGTGCTTGGTCAGATACGTCGTGAGATTTCCTCCAAATGCCCTCTAGACCCTTCCTCCAGCGCTTCATCATAACCAGCTCCTCGATGAACCAAGGAGTCTGTGTGACTCTACGCAACGAGAGGGGACGTTCGGGAGCGATCGTGTCAATTGCCCTGGCCATCTTACTAATAGCGATCAACAAGGGCATCAACAGGATCGTCAGTCTCCAAGACAGAAAGATCCCCAAGAGACCTCAGGAGTCCTGCTCTCACATCTGTAGGTTAATACGAGGAGTACCATTGCTTTTACAATGCTGATTTTCATTGCCAGTGTGATATCTCTACTCAGCTACATTAAATCACCACTGACCAAAAGGTCATAAGTTCAAAGCCAGCCCAGATCGGAGTAATTCTCCCAACCATTTGTCTAGCTTGCTGTCAACCTTTGCAGCCTAAAAAACAGTTGCATCTGTCAAGTAGGAAATTTAGGTACCACTTATGCGGGGAGGCCAATTTAATTTATGATGCCATAAAAATCTCCAACAGCAGGTGAAAGAATGAGGAAGTACTCCATCAAGGACTTGGTATCACAAGTGGACTGTGAAGCGACAGCTCCTCCGGTGGCCAGAATTCGAGCATATCCTGATGAAGCTTAAATTGTCTCTGTGTTGGTCTATATATGTTGTATGTCTAAACGGCATTGAATGTTTGCCATGTATATGTGTTGTAGTAGAGCCTGTTAGTAACACTGCAAGTGGTAGTATGGGTGTCAGAAGGGGGAAAAGGAGTGCTCGTGAACAAGAGCTGGATGAGGAACAACAAAGGAAAGGGATCCGGGATATACTTAAGTCATCTACCGACGAAGACTCCTTCGAAGGGTTTTCTGAAAGCGAAGTGAGGGAGAGGAAGGAAATACAGTGGATGTGAATAGGGGAACTAAGAGGGTTACTCGGGAGCAGGAATCGAATGAGGAGCAACAGAGGAAGAAGATCCGGGATATACTTACTGCTCCCACAGATGAAAAGTTCTTCATGGGTTTCTCTGGGACTGATGGGTCTGGGAGTGATGGGGATGGGGATGACAGACTGGATTGGACTAAGGTACAAGAGGTTTAAGATGTATGTGCTCAGCCAACATCTAGTGACACGTTTGTGGGGTTTTCTGGTGGTGGGGATTGGCAATCGGGAGATACTTCTGAGTCTTGGGGAAATCTAAGTCTTGACAAAAGGTGGAGGAGTTGGAGTGATGGGAGTCGGAGTTCAGGTGTGAAGTCAAGGACAGCTGCAAGATATGGTGGTGGGGCGGAGGTCAGCTCATCATCGGATGATGAGGTGTAAGATAAAAGTAGGCTTTGAAATGGGGAATATTTGCAGAAGGCAAAGTGTTGGTTTCGTGCCTTGGGTTTTGTCGCTGCCGTTGTCGTGTTGGGCTTGGGTCCTGGATCTGCAGGTTGCTGCTTCCGTTCGTGTGTGTTACAACTCGGCTTGGATTCTCGTGAGTGGCGGATTTCCCTTTCTTTGATTTTGGACCTGTTTTGCATACGACACTGACTACGTGGACTTTGGAACCTCTCAACTTCGGACTTGGCTTACGTCGACCTCGGACTTCGTTTGACTACGTCTTCTCCTTTGCGGCTCTTTGTTTGTTCGTCCTTTACTTGCTGTATTATTTTGCGTGACTTTTGAAGCACTCCAGTTTAATCCGGATCTTTTCTCCGGATAATCCGGATTATTACTTCAGTTTGCTTTTTGAACTGGAACTTGTTGCTGACTACGTGAACTTGCAACTTCGCAACTTCGGACTTGGCTTACATCGACCTCGGACTTCGTTTGACTACATCTTCTCCTTTGCGGCTCTTTGTTTGTTCGTCCTTTACTTGCTGTATTATTTTGCGTAACTTTTGAAGCACTCCAGTTTAATCCGGATCTTCTCTCCGGATTATTACTTCAGTTTGCTTTTTGAACTGGAACTTGTTGCTTTTTGAGTTTTGACCAGGGACACGGAAGTAAGTGTCTCTGAGTCCTTTTTGCTTTGTGTTAATAAACTCTACTTTTGGACATACTCTTGAGTCTGGCTCGTTAAGGCATCTGGGTTCCGACAATATGTGCACTACAGGGTGAGAAGGGGTGAATATAAATACTGTAAATAAATAAATAAGTACATAAATAAATAAAATGAAAACAGAATGGATTTCTGCCATTTTGCACACCTCTAATTTTTCAGAAAAATCTGGATTTAAATCACTGCTCTCCTTGGAAACCGACTGGGTGCTCTTGAGCAAGTCATATACTCTCTGATTCTTAGGATGAATTTCCTTGCAATAAATCTGTCTGAGAAAAACCCGAGAGAATGATGCCACAAGTCAGAGTCAGCTTTAAGGCACATAACAAAAAAAAAACCACAATTCTGTATTTGACACCACACTCGTCCTTCAAAAACACTTTGCAATTTCATTTCTTTTGTTGTCTCAGTTTGTCAGAGCTCTCTGTTCCCAATTCCTCCCAGCGCTTTCAATCTTGCGCGCAATTTCGGTGTTTAAGTCGTTGGGTCCATTCCGCCTCATCTCCTGGCATTGTTTCTCAGAAACGGGTCTGAGCGTCTGATGTTCTTTTGACTTTCTGTGAAGCCAGGCAACCATCCGTCATTGTGCTCAGTATAAAGCAAACACACAAAAACAGCAATTACTGAGGCATTGTATCTGTGATCCCGCATTGAATGTCCACCTGGTCTTCACTGGACCCACAGCTGTGGGTTTGAAAAAGAAACCTGACGTCTAGAATCAAAGAATATAAGAACTATGGAGGGTGTTTCCAAGGACCTTTGTAGTCCAACGCTTTATGGCCAACTCCTTGGTCCAAACCAAAGAATGTAAGAAAAATCATGGAAGATGATCTGAAGAACTTGCTAGTCCATCATTTTATAGCCAACTCCTTGAAGCAACTCTAATAATGCAAGAAGAACTATGGCGGATCTTCCCAAAGATCTTGCTAGTCCAACGTTTTGTGAACAATTCCTTGATCCAACTCAAAGAATGGAAGAAGAACCACGGAAGATCATCCTAAAGAACTTGGTAGTCCAGTGTTCTGTGGTCAACTCCTTGATCCATCTCAAAAAATGTAAGAACCATGGAAGATCATCCCAAAGAACTTGGAAGTCCAATGTTTTGTAGTCAACTCCTTGATCCACTCAAAGAATGTAAGAAGAACTGTGGAAGATCAGCCCAAAGAACTTGATAGTCCAATGTTTAGTGGTCAACTCCTTGATCCAACTCAAAGAATGTAAGAGGAATCATGGAAGATCATCTGAAGAACTTGCTAGTCCAGTGTTTTATGGCCAACTCCTTGAAGCAACTCAAAGAATGGACGAAGAACCATGGAAGATCATCCCAAGAATTTGGTAGTCCAACATTATATGGCCAACAATACAATCCAACTCAAAGAATGTAAGGGGAACCATGGAAGATCATTCCAAAGGACTGAATAGTTGAACATTGAATTGCCAACTCCTTGATCCAGCTCAAAGAATGCAAGAAGAACCATGGGACATCTTCCCAAAAATCTTGCTAATCCAATATTTAGTGAACAATTCCTTGATCCAGCTCAAAGAACGGAAGAAGAACCATGGAAGATCATCCCAAAGAACTTGGTAGTCCAGTGTTCTGTGGTCAACTCCCTTGATCCATCTCAAAAAATGTAAGAACTATGGAAGATCATCCCAAAGAACTTGGAAGTCCAATGTTTTGTAGTCAACTCCTTGATCCACTCAAAGAATGTAAGAAGAACTGTGGAAGATCAGCCCAAAGAACTTGATAGTCCAATGTTTAGTGGTCAACTCCTTGATCCAACTCAAAGAATGTAAGAAGAATCATTGAAGATCATCTGAAGAACTTGCTAGTCCAGTGTTTTATGGCCAACTCCTTGAAGCAACTCAAAGAATGGACGAAGAACCATGGAAGATCATCCCAAGAATTTGCGAATCCAACATTTTATGGCCAACTCCACAATCCAACTCAAAGCGGAACCAGGGAAGATCATCCCAAAGAACTGAATGGTCCAACATTCAATTGCCAACTCCTTGATCCAACTCAAGCATGTAAGAAGAACCATGGAAGATCATCCCAAAGACCTTGCCAGTCCAACGTTTTGTAAACAACTTGATCCACTTGAAAGAATGCGAGAAGAACCATGGGACATTATCCCAAAGACTTTGATCATCTCTTTTGTTGATAACTCCTTGAACCAGCTCAAAGAATGTAACAAGACCAGTTGTCAACTGGACTGTCCACCCCAGGTTCTCCAACCACTGATGGATTTGAAGGCTATTGGAAGGCTATCTTCTTGTAGGAGTTTGTAAGATCTTCAAGGGAGACATTTCTCTTTGACCCAACATCTTCGCGGGCATCATTGATGGAAATGTCCATCAATTGATGGGGACCGACTTTCTTGTTGGTTGTTGTTGTCGTGTCAGGAGAGACTTGAGAAACTGCAAGTCACTTCTGGTGTGAGAGAATTGGCCATCTGCAAGGACGTTGCCCAGGGGATGCCTGGGTGTTTAGATGTTTTTACCATCCTTGTGGGAAGCTTCTCTCATGTCCCCACATGAGGAGCTGGAGCTGATAGAGGGAGCTCATCCATGCTCTCCCTGGATTCGAACCTGCGACCTGTCGGTCTTCAGTCTTGCCGGCACAGGGGTTTAACCCTTGTTGGTTGCTCCCACACACTGCTATGGAAGTTAGGTCCTTCTTTCCGCTGTCTTTTCTTTGGAGAGCTTTCTAGTCCAGCAAGACTTATTTTGGGTCAGTATAGTATATGGTTCTGATCCTCATACTAGAGATGGCACATCGACAGTCATTGGAAGCATAAATCTGCTGAGTCTTGATCTGCAGCAGAACAAACCCCTATCACTGGTCTGTGGGACTTCTACGGGGGTTGAATGAAACTCTACGAGGGACTTCTACGAGGGTTGAATGCCTCCCCCTTGTTACTTGGGTTTGGATGGGAATATTTTAATAAATTAAATGCAGAAATAATCCTTAGAATGTCCTCTTTATCTACCACTATTTACTTTTCCACATAATCACCAGACAATTGGATACATTTCTGCCAATGATGAACAACCACTATTCACTTTGCCAAATAATCACCAGACAATTGGATACATTTTTGCTAACAATGAACAAGTTTTCCGAAGCCGTCACAGAAGAAGTCGACACTGTTTCCGCAACTAGCGTCTCACAGTTCTCTCAACGTCTTCATCAGAAAGATAATGATGTCCCCACAGATCTTCTTTCATTATCGGGAAGAGATGGAAGTCAGACGGTGCTAAATGTGGACTTTAGGTAGGATGTCGTAGGACGGTGTGGCGAGGGAGGGAGACTATTTCGTTATTAATAAAATAAACCTCTTTACTGCCTTATACTGATTCAGTTTCTTCTTTTATATTGGCTGGGACTTTCTGTGTGCTGTTTAATCTTTGTACTTTATATCACAGGCAATGAGACACTCTTATGTATAACAAAGTAACACAGTTTATTTATAACTTCTGGCTCCAACGCTTGTGGTTCCATTTGTGTTTTGTTGCAATCTTGAGGCTTACAGTCAGTATCATTTACTTGGTTTACTTTTCTGAATAGACTTTCAATGTTTCACATTCACAAACATGTTACTTGCTTTACACACTCTTGGCTGAATTATATTCTGACTAAAGCAACACTGGCTTTCTTTATGTTCCTTAAAACCCAAGCTCTATTTAACTAACTGCTTCTCTATATCAGAAGTCTTTAACACATCTTCATAACTGCTACTTTCTAACAGGCACTCAAAAACAAACTATCCTTTTCACACACAGATTCCTAACTGTCATTTTCAAACTCCCTCACTCTAACTGCCTCTTTCAAAACCCTGGCTCCGCCCCTTTGGAATGTTCAGCTCTGCTCTCCCAACTGTCATTTTGGCCTAGCAGCCAAAATGCCTACGCTAATCTGCATATGACCAATCGGCTTCACATATGCAAATGAATCCTGTTGCTACCCTGTCTGTGCCTATTCTTCCTTATCTACCATATGTAAACATAGAGCTATACACCAAAAATTCAACATAGAGTAGCAATTTCACTACAGACAGTGACATCCCATCTCTGAAGTTTCAAGTCTGTGCGCTTTCATTTCAGGCATCGGCATCCTGGGTACCCATCGTGCACAGATCTTTGGATAGTCAAGCAAAGCAATAATGTGACCCACACATTCTTGTGAAATGCCAATTATGCTTGAAATTTCTCTGAGTGATACGACGATCGTCCTGAATCAATCAGTCAACCTTGTGCTTGTGAAACTCAGTGGTTGCTGTTACAGGATGTCCAACTCTTTGTCACGCAAGTCAGATGTTCCCACCTCAACATCTTTAGTCTTAATTGACCTACGACACACAGTACTCACATCAACGCAATCACCATAAACATCTGGCATTCACCTTTGGGGTGACACCTTCTGCTTTTTTTTTGTTGTGTTAGGAGCTCCTGTTGTGAGAGAATTGGCTGTCTGCAAGGACATTGCCCAGGGGACACCCAGATGATTTGATGTTTTTATCATCCTTGTGGGAGGCTTCTCTCATGTCCCCACATGAGGAGCTGGAGCTGATAGAGGGAGCTCATCCTCCCCTCACCGGATTCGAACCTGCAACCTGTTGGTCTTCAGTCCTGTTGGCACAGGGTTTTAACCCACTGCGCCACTGGGGGCTCCACACAGCTTCTGCTGTCAAGAATTTAATGACTGCGTGTTGCTTAAATCGCATTGACCGACCATCTGTGCAGGTGTGACGATGTGTAAGTTTTATCCTTTGGTTATGTGTAGTTTGGACAGTGGTTTAGGGATGGTAAGTATGGGAGATTATGTTTTGTTGGAGAGAGTGGCTTGGCGTTAGCTGAGTTGCCATAGCAACAGGGGCGGAGCCAACTGCCTCTTCAGGGGCAGCTGTTTTAAAAAAGAGTCAGTCAGTACGCCAGCGAGCTACTGAGTGGACTGAATCTTTTGGTGGAGATTCAGGGAATGTGTCTGTAGCCAGTGTGCTATAGGGAAAGACTGAATCTCTTGGTGGAGATTCAGGGAATCAATTGGTGACCAAGTGGTTGCAGAGAAGGACCCGGTACAGGGGGTTGTTGATTCTGAATTAAGAATCAAGGTTTGGCTGGGTTTAAGCCTGTTGTGCCAGCTGTGGAACCTTTTGAACTGTTTGCCTGAGATTACTCATGAAACCTTTCCAATGTAACCATCAAGACTTGTGCCTCTTTTGAAGAACAGTTATACATTGTTATACTCCTGTTGAAATAAACCTGTTACTGTTTTCCTCAAGCCTTGCCTGATACAGTTTCTCCTAAGTTGAACAGCCTACTAGGGCTGGGCGGTTTCGTTTCGTTAATTCGTAATTCGTTAATAATTCGTTAATTTTTTCAATTACAAAACGATAACGAACCATTCTGGAGCAATTATTTAAAAAAACGAATTTTTAAACACGTTTTGTAAATGCTTCGTATTTTGTTATTGTATTCGTTTCGTTATTGTTCTGAGGTCGTTTCGTTATTATTTCCGCATGTCTGGGGCAAGTTTTTTATTTAATTAGTGAAAAAAAATTATAATATCACACCAACAGTCAACAACAGAGGGAGAGGGAAGCTTCACAAGTTTTTGGAGGTTTTTTAGCGTATTTCGCGGTCGCGTCCGCCATTAACGAATCAATTCGTTATTGTTTCGGAAATCGATTCGTTAATGTTTTGTAATTTTTTTCACATTTACGAAATTTCGTAAATATCGAACTTTTTAAAAGGAAAATTTTGTAATTATTTTAAATATCGAAACAAAAAAAACCCCCAAATTCAAATCGATTTTAGAAACAAATTTTTCCGTTGTTACCCAGGCCTACAGCCTACAACAGTAAAGTCAAGCCAGGAAAGTAAACGCTACGCTATCAAGTGAATAAAGCCTACTGTAATTAACAGTCCCTTTATAAAATAGCTCCTAGGTGGATATTGATCGTTGCCCGGCTTCCCTCATAGATAAGGTGGCAGTGGGTGCCTTACCACGCGCACCTTCATAATTGGTGGCATTCGGTGGCATTAAAACAGTCATCGTTACAATTGGTGGCAGCAGTTTAACGACTCCTTTACAGCAGGTCCCATACTTTGCACTTTAACAACACAATCATTCAATGCGAAGGCTTCCCGCCAAAATGGAACTGTAGAGGAGAGTGTACTGAACAAGCCAGTACCTGCTGCATACCAGTACTGCCATCTGTTGTGGAGTTACGAAGGTGGTGGCATTACTTTTCATTCAACCCTCATATTATCTCTATGACTTTTGTGCAGAATGTGTCCTGGATTTTGGGTAGCTTTCAAACACTTTTTTTCTCACCGTGGGGAGACAAGTCATTAAAAGTGTTATTTCCTTCCCACGAAAGGAGATCTACTGAAGAAGCGCATCCTTACACGACAGCTCTGTGAGAAGGAGGCAGAACAAGAGCGGACCCCATTGGCCACCTCTCTGCGATAAGGTAAGCTCCGGAAAACAAACCCTCCAATCTATAAAAATCCTAAAGCATCTCGAGTAAGGAAACAAAAGGAAGTTCTTTTCATGCATTTTTCAGAGACCTGGAGGACAGATTGCAGTACCG
Source organism: Anolis sagrei (assembly GCF_037176765.1). NCBI lineage: Eukaryota > Metazoa > Chordata > Lepidosauria > Squamata > Anolidae > Anolis > Anolis sagrei. The sequence goes on from NC_090033.1 coordinate 14,332,310, forward strand.
CGCTGATAAATACGTGTCAGACATCTGGGTTCTTTTCATGTTTTTTTAATGCTCACAGACCCACACCTTGCATTTTCACCTGAAGGAACATTTGGTTTTGTTGAGATTGCATTCAGGCCCAAAGGCAGAGCCTAGTGGGGTTCTTATTTCTGACGTCTACACAGTTTGAGGCAAACTCGAAGAGTTTTCCCTTGGAGTAACTCAGAAGAAAGGTTTTGGTTATTTGTGTACATTTTCTCACATTTTTCACTCTTGTGTGGGAGGGGGGCATCTACACTATCGAATGAATAGCTTGTAGGGCTGGTCAATTCGTTTCGTTAATTCGTAATTCGTTAAAAAATTCGTTAATTTTTGAATTACGAAACGATTACAAAACTTTTTTTTTTAACCTGGAAGTGTTTTTAAATATCGAAACGGCAGGCGCCAAAAAAATTTGTATTTCCGTCCATTTCGGAAATACGTAAGATGGCCGCCTGCCGATGCTTGCTGGGAGCTCTCCTCTCTCGGCGCCGGCTGAGCAAGCGAGCGAGAGGGCAAGCGAGAGGGGCAAGCGAGCGGCGAGCCAGAGGGGCGAGCGAGCGGCGAGCGAGAGGGCCCGCCAGAGTGAGTGCTTGCCTTCCCTCCTTAATAATAATTTTAATTTCTCCTCCCTATTCTACTAAATTAATAATTAAATTTAAAAAATATTGAAAAAATATTGAAAAAAAAGGGCGCCATCTTTACAAAATGTTTTGTAAATATTTACGAAATTTCGTAAATACCGAACTTTTTTTTTGGAAAATTTTGTAATTATTTTAAATATCGAAACAAAAAGAACCCCCAATTACAAATCGATTTTAGAAACAAATTTTTGCGTTGTTACCCAGGCCTAATAGCTTGATATCACTTGAACTGCGAAATCTCAATGTTAGGGAATCCTGGAAGTTGTGGTTGTATAATGACGAATGATGGTGAAGCTCCTGGGATTCCACAGCTTTGAGACTTCACTGTTTAAAGTGATGTCAAACTGAATTAATTCTACCGTATGGATGCGTCATCCAAGGGTCCAAACAGATCGCAATCCTCATCTGAGAAATGATGTCGCCCTAATGAGCCAATTTCTGTGCCACATGAAAGTAGGGGTGTGCACGATATCGTTTCGGTGTACAGTGTTCCCTCTCTACTTCACAGTTCACTTTTAGCAAATTTGCTGTTTCGTAGTTTTTCAATAAATATTAATTTAAAATATATATCGCAGCATTTTCGCTGTTTCACGGGTTTTTGCCACTGCCGCTCTCTGAGGTGCTTTCCCTCCCCAGTCCTCCCTCCCTCCAGCCTTGAAGGGCCTTTACTTCATTCTCTCTCTCTTCATCCGGTGAAGGGAAAGGCGGGGAGGGCTTGCTTCCTTTACTTCCTTCCTTCGCAACCACCGCACTGACAGAGAGGTGGATGGGGGAAGCCAAAGATACAGGAGTGTTTTTTTTTATATAAGATTTTATTTACATACAATAACAGCTTACAGTATAAACAAAACAACAAAACAGTAAACATTTTACAAACATATAGCCCCACCACCAAGGCCTGAACAAGTATCATTTTCTTCGCCATGTATTTATAAATCAACCCTTACTCAAATGTCATCTCCAAAATTCCTGACCCACCAAATTCTGTTGTTTTCCATTTTCGCTCTCTAAGGCATATTTAATAAAGACCAACCAGTATGCCTCAAAATCCGATCTGTTAATTTCCCCCTGAATACCCTCATTTCCATTGTTAATTTATCATTTAAAGCTACATTCCAAACTTCCCTATACCATGTTTCCAGTGTTAGATTAGTTATTATTTTCCAGTTCTTTGCTATTATAATTTTTCCCACTGTGAGCAAAATAATCACCAATTCTTTCTTCCTTGTCTCTAAATTCAGCTTCGTGGTGTCCATTAATAATGCTAACCTAGCATCCGGCATAATATTTAATCCTATAATGTTGTTTATTTCGATAAATATATCCTTCCAAAAATTCTTCACTTGGGGGCATTCCCACCATAAATGAAAATATGTCCCTTTTTGTTTGCCACATCTCCAGCAGAGGTTACTTTGCTTGTTATCCATCTGATGTTGTTTGACTGGCGTGGTATATCATCTCCATATAACTTTGTATACATTTTCTTTTAATCTTATTGATAGGTTCTTAGCCACTCTCCACTTCAGGACTCCTTTCCAATCAAAATCTGTCAGAGGCCCTAGGTCTCTTTCCCATACATTTTCTAACAGCTTCAGCCCTATTTCTTCGCCAATTAATCCCTTATATATTTTCCCAATTAATCCTTTCCCCATTATTTCTTGATTTTTAAGCTTACTTAACCATTCCTCATATTTATTCAGTGCTCTACATCCGGGATTTTTACTTAACCAGTCCTTTCTCCAATTATACAGCTGTTGCCTCTCAAACCAATTCAAGGCACCTTGTTCTTCTAATTTATTAAACTTGCCCATCGAGTTTTGTATCCATTCCTTCCAGGAAAGAGCAGTTTTCCCCTCCAGTTTAATTCTTAGGTCTTCTGGGAAGTTTTCCAGTACAACTATTGGGGTTAGTGGGGAAACTCCGATACAGGAGTGTTTTAAAAGAAACAGGTACAGTACAGAACAGTGTAGAAAAGGTTATTAATGGGAAGGGTTATGTAGTGTATAAGTATGTGGGGGGAGTATATTTTAAGTTTATTAAGACTTGAAAAAGCTCCTCCACCCCACCACCTTCATCCCATCCCTGGCAGAAAACCAAATCCAATGTGTGCCTGGTGCTATGATACTAACTGAGACAGGCCTATAGTTTCCATGGCGGCCATGAAGTCCTGAGCCACACCTGACAGAGAAGTCTTGGTGTGTACATTGAATTCTCCCAGCACTAGAAGCCGTTGAGACTCCAATGCCATGTCCAAGACCACTCCAGCTAGCTCAGGTTGGGAGACTGTAGTGCAGTGGGGTGGTCGGTACACTGAATCCCTATCCTGTCCCGGTCACTTACCCTAATGCTCCTGCTATGATCTGGTCATCGACCGTAAGAAAGTTTACTTTCTAACTACTAAAATAATGTATATATATTAAAATAATATTAAAATAAATATAGTGTCCCTACCTCACGGATTTTCACTTATCGAGGGTGGTCCTGGAACATAACACCCGCAATAAGTGAGGGAACACTGTACTGGATTTGGGAGATTCAGCTGCTGAATTGCCAAAAATGAGCCTGGCCAGGGTGGGGATGGGGAGCAGCCAAAGCCTTCGCTGATAAGGCAGCCAGATCTTTTCAGCTCATAGGGGCTAGTGGGGCGGAGTGGCACCCTAACTGAGGCAAAGACGGCATGCGAGCAGTAGGGTTTAGGCTTGGGTGGTTTCGTTCATTAATTTTGTAATTCGTTATTAATTCGTATTTAAATTAGCTTACGATCCAATATTGAGCCATGCAGGAATAGTGTGAGGAGTAAATTAGATTCAAAACAATTTTTTCAATTTATTTCGTAATTATTTTGTAATTATTTCGTAATTATTTCGTAATTATTTCGAAATTATTTTCGCATGTCTGGTGCAAGTTTTATAGTTGTTGTTTGTTTTATCACACCAACAGTCAACAACAGAGGGAGAGGGAAGCTTCAGAAGTTCCTCCTGTCCCATTTGGAGTTTTTTTTTAGCATATTGCGCAATCTCGTCCGCCATTAATGAATCGATTCGTAATTTTACGAAATTTCATAAATTTTGAAATTTTTTAAAGGAAAATTTCGGAATTCTATAAAAAAAACGAAACGCAAGGGCCCCCTAAAAACAAAATGAGTTTAGAACCAAATTTTTCCGTGGTTACCCAAGCCTAGTAGGGTTGTGCACGGATCTGTTTTCACAAAGGGTCTTCAGCTGGTTTGGCTGGTTTGACTGGACCAGATGCCCATAACAGCATGGGCTCACCACAATTTTTACCCATTTGCAACAGAACAGTGGCTGCCGAAAAATAGTTGCTTTTTGTTTCTTTCGGCTCCACATGTACGGGGAGGGAGGCAGCCGCTAGAAGGGAAAAGATTCCAGAAAGGGTGATTGCTTGAGTTTATTGCCTTAAACCCACGTGTCCTTGAAAGACAGAAGAGGAAGGATCTCAGAAAGGGTGGTTCCTTGAGTCTATTGCCTTAAACCCACGTGTCCTTGAAAGACAATAAGCGAAGGATCCCAGAAAGGGTGGTTGCTTGAGTCTATTGCCCTTAAACCTACGTGTCCTTGAAAGACAGAAGAGGATGAATCCCAGAAAGGGTGGTTTCTTGAGTCTATTGCCCTTAAACCTAGGTCTCCTTGAAAGACAGAAGGGTAAGGATCCCAGGAAATGGGGTTGCTTAAGTCCGATGACAGAAAGGGGAGCCTCATAAGTTCCCCATTGCAGCCAATAGGCTGGATCTTCCTGGATCTTTCAGTTGCCGAGTCAAAAACGGCTTTTTCCGTTAACTAATTTCACAAGACTCTCAAAAACGGATCTGGATACTCATTAATTTCAGATACCAAAATGGATTGTGATCCAGCTGAATTGCACAATCCTAGTGGGCAGGCCACTTGAGGCAAATGGGAACTCTCTTTCCCAGCAGCACTTGAAGGAGCCTCTCTGCTCCCTCCCGGGGCATTATGGGAGTTAAGGTGTTCTCCCTCTGTGCGTCTCACTCTTTCTCACCCAATCAGAGTTCTGCTTGACTGTTCCATTCTCCTCCCTTCTTGTGGTGTGTGTTTGAGACTTCAATGCCCAGAATACTTGTGGTTTTATTTTTTTAATGTTATGGTTAAAACTTCTGAAAAATTCCCAAAAATCAGTGGATCGGTGAAACATTCTGCAACTTGGCAGGCTTAAAAAGCTTTCTCACCCAATCAGAGGTCTGCTTGACTGTTTCCCTTCTCCTCCCCTCTTGTGGCATGTGCTTGGGACTTCAATGCCCAGAATTCTTGTGGTTTTTTTTTTTAATGTTATGGTTAAAACTTCTGAAAAATTCCCAAAAATCAGCGGATTGGTGAAACATTCTGCAACTTGGCAGGCTTAAAAATCTTTCTCACCCAATGTGTCTATTCTCCTCTCCTCTTGTGGCATGTGCTTGGGACTTCAATGCCCAGAATTCTTGTGGTGTTATTTTTTTAAATGTTATGGTTAAAACTTTTGAAAAATTCCCAAAAATCAGCGGTTTGGTGAAACATTCTGCAACTTGGCAGGCTTAAAAAGCTTTTTCATCCCATCAGAGGCCTGCTTGACTGTTTCAATTCTCCTCCCCCCTTGTGGCGTGTGCTTGGGACTTCAATGTCCAGAATTCTTGTGGTGTTATTTTTTTAATGTTATGGTTAAAACTTTCTGCAACTTGGCAGGCTTAAAAATGATGGAGAAACGAGACTCTAAAGTTTTCACATTGGTGTAAACGGACCAAATGTTGCTGGTACAAAATGGGACCCCCTCTCTGAATTTCAGGAATTTCCCAGTAAACGCAATAGGGGGATGGGACAGAAAACGGCACGGGTTTTTGCCGAGTCAGACACCAATACGCAAAAGTTCATTATCCTACATCTTGCTTACAAATGTCCGTCTGGGATGAGCGAAAGAACGGCACCTCGTCGCTAATTCTTCCATTAAGGTCTAATTGGAAAAATATAATGAACGATCCTGGTGGATGTGGCTTCGGAATGCCTCGCTGGCGCATGACCCTCCCGGGTTGAACTCGGGGCAGGATGTTAATTGGATAGTGAACACTGAGCGATGAAACTGGACATTCGGGGGGAGATTCTGGGACCAAGCGGCCAGACGACGGCTCTTCTCAACCTCATCCATAAACCGATGCCAGGAGCCGGAATGAAAGAGGGGAAACAGTGAAGGTTACCTTGCCTGATTGGCTTTGATAGTCTATTTTTGTTTATTAGGCTCAATTAATCCGCCGCGCTCGTTTGTTGACTTTGGCTTCACTCGACGGTTGCTATGGAGCGGGGAATAATTAGAATTTAAGGGACCTTTGCAAACTATATTTCCATCGCATGGCTCATTACCTGGCTTTCTGCAGTGGAGACGGAAGGCGGGTGAGAAATGCCACTGGCTTTAATGGCACGGAGTGGGAAAGAGTCCTTTGTGTGAGGCAAATTTGTCAGGTTTATGAACATCCTGCGACTCCTCCATGATAACATGATGGCATCGAGATCCAACAGCTAACTGACAAGAAAAGGAAAGCCTTCCAAACATGGCAGAGAGACATCAATTGTGCTGCTAAGAAAAAGATCTATGCCAGCACAAAAGCTGAGGTCCAAAGAAGGACAAGAGAACTCAAGAACATCTGGTGGACAAAGAAGGCTGAAGAAATCCAACACCTGGCAGATACTAGGCCTGGGTAACAATGCAAAAAATTGTTTCTAAACTCGCTTCGTTTTTAGGGGTCCATCGCGTTTCGTTTTTTTTAAGAATTCCGAAATTTTGCTTTTAAAAATTTCGAAATTTACAAAATTTCGTAAAATTACGACTCGATTCGTTAATGGCGGACGCAATTGCGCAATATGCTAAAAAAAAAACCCTCCAAATGGGACAGGGGGAACTTCTGAAGCTTCCCTCTCCCTCTGTTGTTGACTGTTGGTGTGATAAAACAAACAACAACTATAAAACTTGCACCAGACATGCAAAAATAATTACAAAATAATTATGAAATAATTTCGAAATAATTACGAAATAATAACAAAATAATTACGAAATAAATTGAAAAAATTGTTTCGAATCTAATTTACTCTTCACACTATTCCTGCATAGCTCAATATTGGATCGTAAGCTAATTTAAATACGAATTAATAACGAATTACGAAATTAACGAACGAAACCACCCAAGCCTAGCAGATACCCATGATGCTCAGGGATTTTTCAAAGCCACAAAGGTAATCTATGGACCAAGAAACCATGGCATACAGCCTCTACGCTCATCAGATGGAACCAAACTCCTGAAGAACCAAAAATCAATTGCACTACGTTGGAAAGAACACTACCAAAGTCTCCTGAACCATAGCTCCAATGTGGCCGAAGAGGTCCTCTCACAAATCCCGCAACAACAAAACAAGGATGAGCTTGCAGCACTGCCTAGTTTGGAAGAAGTCAGCAATGCCATCAGCCAACAAAAAAAAAAAATAACAAAGCCAGCGGACCTGATGGGATCCCTGCTGAAAGCTTTAAAGAGGGAGGACCTGAGCTGACACAACAACCCCTCCAGCTCATAGAAAAAGTGTGGGTGACCTAGAAAATCCCAGCAGATTTCAAGGATGCCACCATCATCACCCTCTTCAAAAAAAGGGGGAAGAACAGACTGCGGAAACTATCAAGGTATCTCCCTTCTAACCTCAGCTGGGAAAATCCTCGCAAGAATCCTTGCAAACCACCTTCTGCCCCTCTCAGAAGACACCCTCCCAGAATCCCAGAATGGCTTCCGCCCCTCCAGAGGAACCGTAGATATGATCTTCACTGCACGACAGCCGCAAGAAAAATGCAGAGAACAAAATCAACCTCTGTACATGGCATTCATCGACCTTGCAAAGGCATTCGACACAGTGAATGAACCGCAGCGCTCTCTGGACCATCCTCCAAAAAATCGGGTGCCCTAACGAATTTGTGAACATCCTGCGGCTCCTCCATTAGTTACATTAGTTAAATTAGACTCCCTTTGCATAAGCTGTACCTACATTTCCTACTTGAGAGAAGCAACTATCTTTCAACAGCAAGCTAGACTATTAATGGTCTACTTGTGACACCGATGGAGTACTTCCTCATTCTTTTGCACGCTGCTGGAGAGTTTTATGGCATCATAAATTAGTTAAATCAGCCTCCTCACATAAGCAGTACCTACATTTCCTACTTGAGAGATGCAACTGTCTTTCAGGCTGCAAAGCTAGGCTATTAATGGTCTACTTGTGACACCGATGGAGTACTTCCTCATTCTTTTGCACGCTGCTGGAGAGTTTTATGGCATCATAAATTAGTTAAATCAGCCTCCTCACATAAGCGGTACCTACATTTCCTACTTGAGAGATGCAACAGTCTTTCAGGCTGCAAAGGTCGACAGGAAGCTAAACTATTAATGGTCTACTTGTGACACCGATGGAGTACTTCCTCATTCTTTTGCATGCTGCTGGAGAGTTTTATGGTGTCGTAAATTAGTTAAATTAGCCTCCCTTTGCATAAGCGTTACCTACATGTCCTACTTGAGAGATGCAACTGTTTTTCAGGCTTCAAAGGTCGACAGGAAGCTAAACTATTTATGGTCTACTTGTGACACCGATGGAGTACTTCCTCATTCTTTTGCATTCTGCTGGAGAGTTTTACCATGTCGTAAATTAGTTAAAGTAGCCTCCCTTTGCATAAGCGGTACCTACATTTCCTACTTGAGAGATGCAACTGTCCTTCAGGCTGCAAAGCTAGACTATTAATGGTCTACTTGTGACACCGATGGAGTATTTCCTCATTCCTTTGCACGCTGCTGGAGAGTTTTATGGCATTGTACATTAGTTAAATTAGCCTCCTCACATAAGCAGTACCTACATTTCCTACTTGAGAGATGCAACTGTCTTTCAGGCTGAAAAGCTAGACTATTAATGGTCTGCTTGTGACACCGATGGAGTACTTCCTCATTCTTTCGCCTGCTGCTAGAGAGTTTTATGGCATCATACATTAGTTAAATTAGCCTCCTCACATAAGCGGTACCTACATTTCCTACTTGAGAGATGCAACTGTCTTTCAGGTTGCAAAGCTAGACTATTAATGGTCTACTTGTGACACCGATGGAGTACTTCCTCATTCTTTCCCCTGCTGCTGGAGAGTTTTATGGTGTAATAAATTAGTTAAATTAGCCTCCCCATATAAGCGGTACCTACATTTCCTACTTGAGAGATGCAACTGTCTTTCAGGCTGCAAAGCTAGACTATTAATGGTCTACTTGTGACACCGATGGAGTACTTCCTCATTCTTTTGCATGCTGCTGGAGAGTTTTATGGCATCGTACATTAGTTAAATTAGCCTCCTCACATAAGTGGTACCTACATTTCCTACTTGAGAGATGCAACTGTCTTTCAGGCTGCAAAGGTCGACAGGAAGCTAAACTATTAATGGTCTACTTGTGACAGCAATGGAGTACTTCCTCATTCTTTTGCATGCTGCTGGAGAGTTTTATGGAGTCGTAAACATTTCCTACTTGAGAGATGCAACTGTCTTTCAGGCTGCAAAGGTCGACAGAAAGCTAGACAATTAATGGTCTATTTGTGACACTGATGGAGTACTTCCTCATTCTTTCGCCTGCTGCTGGAGAGTTTTACGGCATTGTACATTAGTTAAATTAGCCTCCTCACATAAGCGGTACTTACATTTCCTACTTGAGAGATGCAACTGTCTTTCAGGCTGCAAAGCTAGACTATTAATGGTCTACTTGTGACACCGATAGAGTACTTCCTCATTCTTTTGCACGCTGCTGGAGAGTTTTATGGCATCGTAAATTAGTTAAATCAGCCTCCTCACATAAGCAGTACCTACATTTCCTACTTGACAGATACAACCGTTACATTGCATTATGCATCGAAAACCATTCTCTTAAGTTTTTCAGGTTGGATTTTGAATCAAGGAGGCCTCACAAGCACATACACACACACACACGAGAGAGAAAGAAATATGTCTTTCCTCCCCTATAATGCTGTGTTTTCCAAGCTGGCCCACTGGCTCAAGACACGGATCTCTGAATGAAATCTTTATTCCTCATGATGGGTTGCCAGCTTTAATAAAGATTTACTGTGGTCCAATTTCTCAGGAGAGAGGCGAGATTAATGCTCGAGAAATTGGAGTTGGTAGGCTTTCTCCCATTGTCCAGAAAAGATATTATTATTAGTCTTATTGCTTTTCTTTTGAGGTGGGGAGAATCCTGCCTCACTCAAGAACACTATTAGTGCCTAACACGTGGCGAAGTTTTCCTTGATGCATGCATACCACATTGGCATTCTGCCCACGTTAATTTCCCAGTGATCGAATGAACAGCAGAGCATGCTAAATGCAAGATACCCAAGGGAGGAAAAGCATGGTCTATGGCAGACTTTATTTGCATATATATATATATATATATATGCCATAATCTGGCTTGACCTGCTGTTTTCAGCCCTCACTTTTATTATCCAAATATCTCACCAGCTTTCTAGACCTTGTCTGGATGGATGGAAGGTTTGATAATAGATGGATAGATGAATGGATTGATAGTTTGATAGATCGACAGATAGGGAGCTCAATGGATTAATGGGTAGATAGATAGATAGATAGATAGGTAGGTAGATAGAAATAGGGAGATAGAGAGAGAGATAGGGAGATAGAAAGATAGATAGATAGAGGGAGATGATAGATAGATAGATAGATAGATAGAGCAAGAAAGAGAGAGAGAGATAGGGAGATAGATAGAAAGAGATAGATAGATAGGTAGATAGATAGAGAGAGAGAGAGAGAGGTAGATAGATAGGTAGATAGATAGATAGATAGATAGATAGAGAGATAGATAGACAGATAGGGAGATAGAAAGATAGATCAATAGGGAGATAGATAGGGGGAGAGAGAGATAGATGAATAGATAGATGCATAGATAGATAGTAAGATGGATGGATGGATGGATGGATAGATAGGGAGATAGATAGATAGATAGATAGGGAGATAGATAGATAGGGAGATAGATACATAGATAGATAGATAGATAGATAGATAGGGACATAGATAAAAAGATAGATAGATAGGGAGATAGATAGATAGATAGATAGATAGATAGATAGACAGATAGATGCATAGATAGATAAGATAGAAAGATAGATAGATAGGGACATAGATAGAAAGATAGATAGATAGATAGATAGATAGATAGAAACATAGAGAGAGAGATAGGGAGATAGAAAGATAGATAGATAGGGAGATAGATAGATAGATAGATAGATAGATAGAGCAAGAGAGAGAGAGAGATAGGGAGATAGATAGAAAGAGAGAGATAGATAGGGAGATAGATAGAGAGATAGAAAGAGAGAGAGAGGGGGGGGGGTAGATAGATAGGTAGATAGATAGATAGATAGAGAGATAGATAGACACAGATAGGGAGATAGAAAGATAGATCGATAGGGAGATAGATAGGGAGAGAGATAGATAGATGAATAGATAGATGCATAGATAGATAGTAAGATGGATGGATGGATGGATGGATGGATGGATGGATGGATAGATAGGGAGATAGATAGATAGATAGATAGATAGATAGATAGATAGAGAGATAGAGAGATAGGGAGATAGATAGATATAGGGAGATAGATAGGGAGATAGATAGATAGATAGATAGATAGATAGATAGATAGATATAGATAGACAGATAGATGCATAGATAGATAAGATAGATAGTAAGATGGATGGATGGATAGATAGGGAGATAGATAGATGATAGATGCATATATAGATAGTAAGATGGATGGATGGATGGATGGATGGATGGATAGATAGATAGGGAGATAGATAGATAGATAGATAGATAGATAGATAGATAGACAGACAGTGATTGATAGAGAAAGACAGACAAATAGAACAGAAAGATGAATCGATTGATGGGAAACATAGATAGATACAGATAGATAGATAGATAGATAGATAGATAGACAGATAGATGCATAGATAGATAAGACAGATAGTAAGATGGATGGATGGATGGATGGATAGATAGATAGGGAGATAGATAGATAGATAGATAGATAGATAGATAGATAGAGAGATAGAGAGAAAGATAGACAGACAGATAGATATAAACAGACAGACAGTGATTGATAGAGAAAGACAGACAAATAGAACAGGAAGATGAATCGATTGATGGGAAACATAGATAGATGATAGATAGATAGATAGATAGATAGATAGTCCCTACATCGCGGATTTTCACTTATCGCGGGTGGCCTGGGAACGTAACCCCGGCGATAAGTGAGGGGACACATTGTGGCATTCCCGGGCTGTGGCGCAGCTAGTTAGTAGCCAGCTGCATTCAATCCCTCCATCGCCAAGGTGCCCTTCCACAGAAAGGCGGGTTCTCCTCTTGGGAATCCCTCCACGTATTCCTTTCATGTCTATCTATCGCCATTTTATTATTTGTGCGTATTTTTGTTTCCCGGATTTTGATTCAATTCGGATGTTGGCCTTCCACCACTCCGAAGTGGCGAAAGCCTTTGAAGCAACGACGGCGAAGGCGCGAAGGAGGGAGGAGAGGAAATTAGCGGCGAGAGCAAAGAAAGAAAGAAACGGGGTCGTCTTTATTTTATTTCCCCCCGATTTGTACAAGTTCGCCAAACCCAAAATGTCACGGAACGGAGCCTGGAGACAAACTGCTTCAAAGAGCAATTTTAATTGAAATGCTAATGACACCAACCGCCGCTTGCTTGAAAGAGAAGAGTTTGCTCGCAAACACTTTTTGGCCGCACGAAATGTTTGTTGCTGACGACGACGATTGGGGCTCAATCCTGGCTCGATCGTATGTTAGATAGTAACCTTTTTACTCAGGCAATTGTATTGGGATGTTAGCTTAATCCTGTGTCAGATTAAATAAATAAATAAATAAATAATACACAACTCTTGGATCGCACAACATACAAGAAGCTCAATGTCAGGTACCGTTGGGTCTTAGAATGAAACACACACTCACAAGTACAGATCCTGGAATTGCGGTTTATTCAGTCCATACAGTACAACAGCAAAGAGAGAACTGAGGTTTCCCGCCAGGATTCTCCCAATCCCCCTCCTGGCCTCGCTCCCCCCTTTCCCCCTTGGCTTATCACAGTTTAGACTACAATTCCTTTCCCACATCTTCAAAGTGAAAGCTTGGCCCAGATGGCCCTACTATAAACTAATCTATCATGGCTACTCCCTCTAGTGTCAGGACAGTGTCAGGAAGAAGACTTCTTGGAATCTCTTGGAAACATGAAGGCACATCCTGACACTCAAACAGGACCCAACCAACAAAATCACCAGAAATACCAACGCTCTGATTAAGAGAAGGTCCCAAACAGAGAGTGCCTCCAGGCAACAAAGCCCAGGCTAACTTTAAAATGTGATTCATGCCTTAGAAATGATCAGGCTTCAGAGAGTTGGCAGCCATTTCCTTCCTGGTTGTTTCCAGTCAGCGCTCTCTTCACTCTCAAAGATGAAAATGGCAATTTAAAATGTTCCTCTTAGCAGCAAGCTACAGGCCTGTCTGCGAAACAGCGAGTCTGCGTAAAGCGAACTGTGAAACAGCGAGTCTGTGTAAAGCGAACAGCGAAACAGCGAGTCCCTGTAAAGCGAACCGCAAAACAGCGAGTCTGTGTAAAGCGAACTGTGAAACAGCGAGTACGCGTAAAGCGAACGACGAAACAGTGAGTCCCTGTAAAGCGAACCGTGAAACAGCGAGTCCGTGTAAAGCGAACCATGAAACAGCGAGTCCGTGTAAAGCGAACCGTGAAACAGCGAGTCCGTGTAAAGCGAACAGCGAAACAATGAGTCCCTGTAAAGCGAACCGTGAAACAGCGAGTCCGTGTAAAGCGAACCGTGAAACAGCGAGTCTGCGTAAAGCGAACCGTGAAACAGCGAGTCCGTGTAAAGCGAACAGCGAAACAGTGAGTCCCTGTAAAGCGAACCGCAAAACAGCGAGTCTCTGTAAAGTGAACTGCAAAACAGCGAGTCCGCGTAAAGCGAACGACAAAACAGTGAGTCCCTGTAAAGCGAACCGCAAAACAGCGAGTCTGTGTAAAGCGAACCGCCAAAGAGCAAGTCCACGTAAAGCGGGATGCTTTTAATGTTAGCTGTTTGTGCGGTAAGGTAAACACAGGATGTAAGAGTAAATAAACAAATAAATAAATAATACACAACTCTTGGATCCCACAACATACAAGAAACTAAAACAGAACCCAACCAACAAAATCACCAGAAACACCAACGCTCTGATTAAGAGAAGGTCCCAAGAGGAGGCCTCCAGGCAACAAAGCCCAGGCTACCTTTAAAATGTGATCCATGCCTTAGAAATGATCAGGCTTCAGAGAGTTGGCAGCCATTTCCTTCCTGGTTGTTTCCAGTCAGCGCTCTCTTCACTCTCAAAGATGAAAATGGCAATTTAAAATGTTCCTCTTAGCAGCAAGCTACAGGCCTGTCTGCGAAACAGCGAGTCTGCGTAAAGGAACCGTGAAACAACGAGTCCGTGTAAAGCGAACGACGAAACAGTGAGTCCCTGTAAAGCGAACCGCAACACAGCGAGTCTGTGTAAAGCGAACCGTGAAACAGCGAGTCCGTGTAAAGCGAACGACGAAACAGTGAGTCCCTGTAAAGCGAACCGCAAAACAGCGAGTCTGTGTAAAGCGAACCGCCAAAGAGCAAGTCCACGTAAAGCGGGATGCTTTTAATGTTAGCTGTTTTGGCGGTAAGGTAAACACAGGATGTAAGAGTAAATAAACAAATAAATAAATAATACACAAGTCTTGGATCGCACAACATACAAGAAACTCAAACAGGACCCAACCGACAAAATCACCAGAAATACCAACACTCTGATTAAGAGAAGGTCCCAAACAGAGGGTGCCTCCAGGCAACAAAGCCCAGGCTACCTTTATGCAGACTGAGTTTCAGGGCTACTCAAACGAGTAACAGTGACTTTACTTCAGTTCAAAAGGTCAAACAGAGCAGTCTCTGAATTCTTACATAGAGCATAGTCCTTTTAAACAGTCTTTAAAATGTGATTCATGCCTTAGAAATGATCAGGCTTCAGAGAAATGGCAGCCATTTCCTTCCTGGCAGTTTCCAGTCAGCGCTCTCTTCACTCTCAGAGGTGAAAGTGGCAATTAAAACTGTTTCTCTTAGCAGCAAACTACAGACCTGGCATGCTCAGCCAATCAGCCAATGTGCTTCATGTCTTAGAAATGTTCAGGCTTCAGAGAGTTGGCAGCCATTTCCTTCCTGGCAGTTTCCAGTCAGCGCTCTCTTCACTCTGGGAGGTGAATGGCAATTAAAACTGTTTCTCTTAGCAGCAAACTACAGACCTGGCATGCTCAGCCAATCAGCCAATGTGCTTCATGTCTTAAAAATGATCAAGCTTCAGAGAGTTGGTAGCCGTTTCCTTCTTGTTTCCAATCAGCGCTCTCTTCACTCTCTGAGATGAAGATGGCAATTAAAACCGTTTCTCTCAGCAGCAAGCCAGATACAGTAGTCAATCAGAACTCTGGTTCTTTGCATGCTCAGCCAATCAGCCAATGTGTATCATGCCTTAGAAATGATCAGGCTTCAGAGAGTTGGCAGCCATTTCCTTCCTGGCACTTTCCAGTCAGCGCTATCTTCACTCTCAGAGGTAAAAATGGCAATTAGAACCATTTCTCTTAGCAGCAAGCCAGATACAGTAGTCAATCAGAACTCTGGCTCTTTGCATGCTCAGCCAATCAGCCAATGTGTATCATGCCTTAGAAATGATCAGGCTTCAGAGAGTTGGCAGCCATTTCCTTCCTGGCACTTTCCAGTCAGCGCTATCTTCACTCTCAGAGGTAAAAATGGCAATTAGAACCATTTCTCTTAGCAGCAAGCCAGATACAGTAGTCAATCAGAACTCTGGCTCTTTGCATGCTCAGCCAATCAGCCAATGTGTATCATGCCTTAGAAATGATCAGGCTTCAGAGAGTTGGCAGCCATTTCCTTCCTGGCACTTTCCAGTCAGCGCTATCTTCACTCTCAGAGGTAAAAATGGCAATTAGAACAATTTCTCTTAGCAGCAAGCCAGATACAGTAGTCAATCAGAATTCTGGCTCTTTGCATGCTCAGCCAATCAGCCAATGTCCTTCACACCTTTGAAATGATCAGGCTTCAGATAGTTGGCAGTCATTTCCTTCCTGGCACTTTCCAATCAGCGCTCTCTTCACTCTCCAAAGTAAAAGTGGTGGTTAAAACCGTTTCTCTCAGCAGCAAGCTACAGACAGTAGCCAACCAGAACTCTGGCTCCTGGCATGCTCATCCAATCAGCCAATGTGCTTCATGCCTTAGAAATGTTCAGGCTTCAGAGACTTGGCAGCCATTTCCTTCCTGGCTGTTTCCAGTCAGCACTCTCTTCACTCTCAGAGGTGAAAAAGGCAATTAAAACTGTTTCTCTTAGCAGCAAGCTACAGACCTGCCATGCTCAGCCAATCAGCCAATGTGCTTCATTCCTTAGAAATGATCAGGCTTCAGAGAACTGGCAGCCATTTCCTTCCTGGCACTTTCCAGTCAGCACTCTCTTCACTCTCCATGAACTCTGGCTCCAGAACTCTGGCTCTTTGCATGCTCAGCCAATCAGCCAATGTGCTTCATGCCTTAGAAGTGATCAGGCTTCAGAGAGTTGGCAGCCATTTCTTTCTTGTTTCCAATCAGCGCTCTCTTCACTCTCCGAGGTGAAAATGGCAATAAAAATTGTTTCTTTTAGCAGCAAGCCAGATTCAGTAGTCAATCAGAACTCTGGCTCTTTGCATGCTCAGCCAATCAGCCAATGTTCTTCATGCCTTAGAAATGATCAGGCTTCAGAGAGTTGGCAGCCATTTCCTTCTTGTTTCCAATCAGCGCTCTCTTCACTCTCAGAGGTGAAAATGGCAATTAAAACTGTTTCTCTTTGCGGCAAGCTACAGACCTGGCATGCTCAGCCAATCAGCCAATGTGCTTCATGCCTTAGGAATGATCAGGCTTCAGAGAACTGGCAGCCATTTCCTTCCTGGCACTTTCCAGTCAGCACTCTCTTCACTCTCCGTGAACTCTGGCTCCAGAACTCTGGCTCTTTGCATGCTGTTTCCAAGCAGGCTCTCGTCACTCTCCGAAGTAAAAGTGGTGGTTAAAACTGTTTCTCTCAGCAGCAAGCTACAGACAGTAGCCAATCAGAATTCTAGCTCCTGAGTGGCTTAGCCAATCAGTTGCCAACACATGCCTTACCAGTCAACCCATGGTGGTTTTTTCCCCACACACTCTACTTGCTTCACTGCCAACATAACTTCGGAAGATGCCAGCCACAAATGTAGGCAAAATGTTAGGAGAGAATGCTGCTGGAACACTCAAAGCGACCCAGTGATTCCAGGCACGAAAGCCTTCAACAACACATTACGGGTTTTGACTTTGGATGTATTTAAAAGGAGTGATGCAGAGTGCTAGGCCATCTTCGGATTCCCACGTGGATTGTGATTGGAAAACGGGGACTATAAGCGGGAGAACAATTATAACTCCGCGATGACGGAGGCCGCCTCGCTCCGGCTAATAAGGCTCACCTCTTGTGTCAAGTTTCCGTTTCTTCAAAGGCAAGGCGCTGATGGAGAAGGTGGGAAGCAGAAAGCGGAGGTGTTCGCTGGCTTATCAGCAATTTGTAGATTGGCTTCTAATGCTGCCTCCGAGGTGATGGCCCCCCGAGTTTGGCTTACAATACAGACAGAAATTCATGCGGGAAAATATGCAAACCTGAGATCGTTTTGGAGTCAGATGGAGCTGTTTAGGTGTAGGCAGATTTCACTTTTGATAGGACTATATTCCCAAAGCGACCCATTTAAGGTGGGATCAGGTGTCAAACAGGGATGTGGTCTTGCCCCAACCTTATTTTCCATATTCATCGCTATGATACTTCACCTTATTGATGGGAAGCTTTATGCAGCATGTCTGCATAAAGCAAACCACGAAACAGTGAGTCTGTGTAAAGCGAACTGTGAAACAGTGAGTCCGCTTAAAGAGAACCACGTAACAGCGAGACCACATAAAGTGAACCACGAAACAGTGAGTCTGTGTAAAGCGAACTGCGAAACAGCGAGTCCGTGTAAAGTGAACCGCGAAACTGCAAGTCCGTTTAAAGCAAACCATGAAATAGCGAGTCCTCGTAAAGCAAACCGCAAAACAGTGAGTCTGCATAAAGCGAACCGCAAAACAGCGAGTCCACATAAAGCAAACCACGAAACAGCGAGTCCACGTAAAGGGAACCGCAAAACAGTGAGTCTGCATAAAACGAACCGCAAAACAGCGAGTCCGCTTAAAGAGAACCACAAAACAGCGAGTCCGTCTAAAGCGAACCACGAAACTGCGAGTCTGCGTAAAGCGAACTGCGAAACAGCGAGTCCGTGTATAGTGAACCGCGAAACTGCAAGTCCGTTTAAAGCAAACCATGAAATAGCGAGTCCTCGTAAAGCAAACCGCAAAACAGTGAGTCTGCATAAAGCGAACTGCAAAACAGCGAGTCCGCTTAAAGAGAACCACAAAACAGCAAGTCCGTCTAAAGCGAACCACGAAACTGCGAGTCTGCGTAAAGCAAACTGCAAAACAGTGAGTCCGTGTAAAGCGAACTGCGAAACAGCGAGTCTGTGTAAAGCAAACCGTGAAACAGCGAGTCCGCGTAAAGCGAACAACGAAACAGTGAGTCCCTGTAAAGCAAACCGCAAAACAGCGAGTCTGTGTAAAGCAAACTGCGAAACAGCGAGTCTGCGTAAAGCGAACCGTGAAACAGCGAGTCTGTGTAAAGCGAACCGCGAAACAGTGAGTCCGCTTAAAGTGAACTGCAAAACAGTGAGTCTGTGTAAAGCAAACCGCCAAAGAGCAAGTACGCGTAAAGCGAACTGCAAAACAGCGAGTCCGTGTAAAGCAAACCACAAAACAGCGAGTCTGCGTAAAGCAAACCACGAAACAGTGAGTCTGTGTAAAGCGAACCGTGAAACAGCGAGTCTGTGTAAAGTGAACCGCCAAAGAGCAAGTCTGCGTAAAGCGAACTGCCAAAGAGCAAGTCCGGGTAAAGCGAACTGCAAAACAGCAAGTCCACATAAAGCAAACCGCGAAACAGCGAGTCTGTGTAAAGCGAACTGCTAAAGAGCAAGTTCGCATAAAGCAAACCGCAAAACAGCGAGTCCGCATAAAGCGAACTGCGAAACAGCGAGTCCTCATAAAGCGAACTGTGAAACAGCGAGTCCACGTAAAGCAAACTGTGAAACAGTGAGTCTGTGTAAAGCGAACCACGAAACAGTGAGTCCGCTTAAAGAGAACTGCAAAACAGTGAGTCTGTGTAAAGCGAACCACAAAACTGTGAGTCTGCATAAAGCGAACCGCAAAACAGCGAGTTCGTGTAAAGCAAACTGCGAAACAGTGAGGGAACACTGCACTTTCAAAGGAAGGCCTTTAGTCATACTCTCTCAGCCTCCGAGGAAGGCAAGGGCAGGTCCTCCCTGAAGCACTCCTGCCAGGAAAATCCCACAGGAAAGTCTTGAAGGATGATATATTTTATATTTTTAAAGTGAATATTGTATTTTTAAATATGTTGTAAACCGCAATGAGTCGCCGCACAGGCTGAGATATTAGCGGTATACAAGTGTACTAAATAAATAAAATAAATATAAGAGAGGATGTCTTTCTCACTGAAGGTAGGAGATGGAAGGCAAAGAGATAACAGCCAGGGAAAGAAGCCATGCTGTCAATTCTCCGGGCAGGAGCTGCAGCTGCAAGGATTAGATTCCCAAAGACAGCGCTGATGCCAATTGCCTCCCGGTCAGGTTACACCATTGTGCACTTCGGAGGAGGGAAAAATCACAACATCTTGGAGCGAAAGGAACATTGACTGGAACGGGTTGTGGCAGGAGACCAAGCTTCTCTCCTTGTGCCTCCCAAATGGTGCGACAGACACACACCGCAATTGCGGAAAGAGCATTTCCTGGAGGGTTGTGTGGTTGCCTGGCTGGTTGGCCGTGTTCTACCACGTCATCACATTTATGGAATCCTACTTTAGAAATGGCAACCTACTGTGTTCATCCCATGACGTAGGGTAGAGATTAGGCTTGGGCGGTTTCGTTCGTTAATTTCGTAATTCGTTATTAATTCGTATTTAAATTAGCTTACGATCCAATATTGAGCCATGCAGGAGTAATCAAAAATCGAAACAATTTTTTCAATTTATTTCAAAATTGTTCCGAAATTGTTTCGAAATTGTTCCGAAATTGTTTCGAAATTGTTTCGAAATTGTTTCCGTGTGTCTGGTGCAAGTTTTAGGGTTGTTGTTTGTTTTATCAGTGATAAAAAATAAATTATCACACCAACAGTCAACAACAGAGGGAGAAGGAAGCTTCAGAAGTCCCCCCCTGTCCCATTTGGAGGGTTTTTTAGCATATTGCGCAATCGCGTCCGCCATTAACGAATCGATTCGTAATTGTTTCGTAATTGTTTCGTAATTTTACGAAATTTCGTATATTTTGAACTTTTTTAAAGAAAAACTTCGGAATTCTTTTAAAAACGAAACGCAACCCCCCCTAAAAACGAAACGAGTTTAGAACCAAATTTTTCCGTAGTTACCCAAGCCTAGTAGAGATATCTTGTTTAGAAACCGTCGCAAAGGGTTATCGTTTTAGATGCTTTCTAAGTGATTTTTTGCAAATTATCCAGATAGAGATGGGCAAAATGGATAATTCTGTCATGTGATGGCATTCGTCATTCTCAGCTTTAAAATGATATGATTACACAATTTGTGGAAGGAGCCAAAGTGCCTCTTTGAGAAAAAGCTCCATTACTAGGCTTGGGTAACAACGGAAAAAATTGTTTCTAAACTCGTTTCGTTTTTAGGGGGTCCATTGCGGTTCATTTTTTTAAAGAATTCCGAATT
This sequence comes from Anolis sagrei, assembly GCF_037176765.1. NCBI lineage: Eukaryota > Metazoa > Chordata > Lepidosauria > Squamata > Anolidae > Anolis > Anolis sagrei. The sequence continues at coordinate 14,352,938 of NC_090033.1, forward strand.
TTGTCTTTAAAAAATTTCGAAACTTACGAAATTTCGTAAATTTTGAATCGATTCGTTAATGGTGGACGCGATTGCGCAATATGCTAAAAAACCCTCCAAATGGGACAGGAGGAACTTCTGAAGCTTCCCTCTCCCTCTGTTGTTGACTGTTGGTGTGATAAAACAAACAACCCTTTGCAACGGTTTCTAAACAACAAGATATCTCTACTAGGGCTGGGCGGTTTCGTTCGTTAATTTCGTAATTCGTTATTAATTCGTATTTAAATTAGCTTACGATCCGATATTGAGCCATGCAGGAATAGTGTGAGGAGTAAACAATTTTTTCAATTTATTTCGTTATTGTTTCGTTATTATTTCCTTCTGTGTATTGTGTATACCAGGGGTCCTCAAACTTTCTGTCTCATTCACATTCTGGGGGCCTCCCCTCCCTCCCTCCCTCTCTCCCTCCCTTCTTCCTTCCTTCTGTGTATTGTGTATACCAGGGGTCCTCAAACTTTTTAAACTGGGGGCCAGTTCACTGTCCCTCAAACGGTTGGAGGGCTGGACTATAGTTTTTGCACATATCTTATTTTGCTGTGTGGAAGGGCCCTTAGAGGGGGTTCTTTCTAGTAGGGCTGGGTGGTTTTGTTCGTTAATTTCGTAATTCGTTATTAATTCGTATTTAAATTAGCTTACGATCCGATATTGAGCCATGCAGGAATAGTGTGAGGAGTAAATTAGATTCGAAACAATTTTTTCAATTTATTTCGTAATTATTTCGAAATTTTTTCGTAATTTTTTTGTAATTATTTAGTAATGATTTTCGCATGTCTGGTGCAAGTTTTATAGTTCAACAACAGAGGGAGAGGGAAGCTTCAGAAGTTCCTCCTGTCCCATTTGGAGGGTTTTTTTAGCATATTGCGCAATTGCGTCCGCCATTAACGAATCGATTCGTAATTTTACGAAATTTCGTAAATTTCGAAATTTTTAAAAGCAAAATTTCGGAATTCTTAAAAAAAACGAAACGCGATGGACCCCTAAAAACGAAGCGAGTTTAGAAACGAATTTTTGCGTTGTTACCCAGGCCTAGAGATTATATCCATTGATGATGTGATTCACAGAGTCCGTCCCTGGGCGCTCAAACATCACGATGAGCCGTCCATCCTTGGTAATTGCTCACAATGTCATCTTTTCAAATGCAAATGGGGTGCTTTCCTGCTCGCCGGATGGAGACCGGGCTGGAGATTTTAATTGCCGCCCAAAAGGAGCAACGTATCAACGTACGTCCTTGCATAATTTGGAATGGGAAACCTTGAATGACAGAGGCATCCGCCTGGGCATTAACCACAGCTGCCCTTCCTTAATTTCCGGACGCCTGTGTGTGTGTGTATGTGTGCAAAGCTTTTCTTCTAACCTCTGAGCCATGTGAGGAGCTATATTTAGAGCTGCCTTCACCTGTTCTTTGACAGAGTCGACACAGCCATAAGTTGTAGGAAAGTCGGCAGTGCATCGTGGAGTTCCTGGAGTAAAATTGTAGGTCAATGGGCGGGAGATGAGAGATGAAGAGAGGTAATGAGCAAGCATACCCATTCGATCTTCCGTCAGCACTCCAGGAAATGGTTTCCTAATATTCAGAGGACACTGGGACTGACTGGTGAAAAAAAAAAGAAGGAAAACTGCCCTTAATAGTGGACCAACATCTCCATGTTCTACATTACCCCACTGCAAGCCCACGTGGTCCTCTTTTCCTCCACAGTCCTCCAAATAGCAGCCAGAAGTGATGCAACGTCTCTTTCCACCACCTATTGGAGAAGAGCAGGGGGATTTGGGGTTAGCGTGGGGTACTTGAAGTGTTTACATGTGCTGAAGTCGTTCTTTGTGATTTTGAGACAAAAGGAGTAAAAAAACCCTGCACGGAAAATGCTGTAATTGGAGGGGGGGGGGTTGCAGAAAATGCTGATTTTCTATGCAGAAAATGTTGTTTTCTGTTCAGAAAACGCTGTTTTCTCTGCAGATAATGCTGTTTTCTGTACAGAAAAATTCCTGTTTTTCTGTGCAGAAAATACTGTGTTCTGTGCAGATAATGCTGTTTTTTCTTTGCAGAAAATACTGTGTTCTGTGAAGATAATGCTGTTTTCTGTGCAGAAAAATCCCTGTTTTCCGGTGCACAAAATACTATGTTCTGTGCAGATAATGCTGTTTTCTGTACAGAAAAAAATTCCTGTTTTTCTGTGCAGAAAATACTGTGTTCTGTGCAGATAATGCTGTTTTTTCTGTGCGGAAAATACTGTCTTCTCTGCAGATAATGCTGTTTTCTGTGCAGAAAATGCTGTCTTCTCTACAACCACTTGTGAAAATTGTGCAGAATGAATCTCAGATTCAGAATAGCTTTCCAAAACAGTGTGGAAAACAAAACTTCTGCCCAGAACTACATTATTTCCTGGCCATAATTTGTTTCCACTTCTGCCCAGAACTATATTATTTCCAAACAATAAGTCTGATTCTGCCCAGAACTATATTATTTCCTTACCACAAGTTTGATTCCACTTCTGCTCAGAACTATATGATTTCCTTACCATAAGTTTGATTCCACTTCTGCCCAGAACTATATGATTCCCAAACAATAAGTCTGATTCTGCCCAGAACTATATTATTTCCTTACCACAATTTGATTCCACTTCTGCTCAGAACTATATGATTCCCAAACAATAAGTCTGATTCTGCCCAGAACTATATTATTTCCTTACCATAAGTTTGATTCCACTTCTGCCCAGAACTATATGATTCCCAAACAATAAGTCTGATTCTGCCCAGAACTATATTATTTCCTTACCACAAGTTTGATTCCACTTCTGCTCAGAACTATATGATTCCCAAACCATAAGTTTGATTCCACTTCTGCCCAGAACTATATGATTCCCAAACAATAAGTTTGATTCTGTCCAGAACTATATTATTTCCTTACCATAAGTTTGATTCTACTTCTGCCCGGAACTATATGATTTCCTTACCATGTCAGATTCCACTTCTGCCCAGAACTATATGATTTCTTTACCACAAGATTGTTTCCACTTCTGCCCAGAACTATTTTATTTCCTTACCATAAGTTTGATTCCACTTCTGCCCAGAACTATATTATTTCCTTAGCATAAGTTTGATTCCACTTCTTCCCAGAACTATATGATTCCCAAACAATAAGTTTGATTCTGCCCAGAATTATATTATTTCTTTACCATAAGTTTGATTCCACTTCTGCCCAGAACTATATGATTCCCAAACCATAAGCTTGATTCCACCTCTGCCCAGAACTATATGATTCCAAAACAATAAGTTTGATTCTGCCCAGAACTATATTATTTCCTTACCATAAGTCTAATTCCACTTCTGCCCAGAACTATATGATTCCCAAACAATAAGTTTGATTCTGCCCAGAACTATATAATTTCCTTACCATAAGTCAGATTCCACTTCTGCCCAGAACTATATGATTCCCAAACAATAAGTTTGATTCTGCCCAGAACTATATAATTTCCTTACCATAAGTCAGATTCCACTTCTGCCCGGAACTATATAATTTCCTTACCGTAAGTCAGATTCCACTTCTGCCCAGAACTATATGACTTCTTTACCACAAGTTTGTTTCCACTTCTGCCGAGAACTAATTTATCTCCTTACCATAAGTTTGTTTCCTGCACTCACACACCAAATGATTTTTTTTGCTCACATTACATCCTCAACTCCAAATAGGTCTTTGTGCAGTTTTTGAAACTTTTAGTTTTTGGAACAGTAGTTAGAAAATGAGACCAGCAACAAATCCTACTCCTATTAGTAAGGAATTAAATGACTGATTTAACTTGTCCAACATTCTTAGTCTTGGGAACAAACTGATTCTGTTCGGCTCGCACCCCCATTTTGGATGCTCTTATGCTGCTTTGGGACCCACTCTCTCCATCAGAGAAGATGTCTTTCTCCAAAAAGGCTCCAAGATGCAATTCTCCATCAAGGAACAAAGGATGTGAGGTTCGGATTACTGAAGGACGCCATTGACAGTGAATCCCAAATCTCTTTTCATTTGGGAGGGCTTTCTGGCACTGCTGCCGTTCTCCCTCTGTTCAAAGCTGCTGGTGCTTCAGCATACATATGTATTTTCCTCATCCCATTGTTTGTTTGTATCGGAAGCAAGGAAGGACAACAAGCAGGCGATTGTCAACACAGCAGGTGCTCCTGGTCTCCGGCAACGGAGGAAGGACCAAGAATACCAATGGAGAGAGGTTTTGGAGGACAAGGACACCAAGAACACGAGGCAAGAGCTCAGCCCAGGTGTTATGTGAGATGCCGGGCAGGTAGAGAGGCCTAGAAGGGACTTTTCTTTTTTTTTTTTTTTGAAATGATTTTTATTAAGTTTTTCACAATCCACACATGGAAAGAGGGGGAACAAAAAACAAGAAGATAGAACAGTAGGAAAGGGAGAGGTACACACAAAAAAAAACACAAAAACCCACCATATCTAACTACCATCTAATACATACAATACAACTACTCAAACTATTCTAAAATGACTTCCACTCCAACCTCAGGATCTTTTCAAGATATTTCTTCACCTTAATATCTATTCTCATCCCATTGTTTTTTCAGCTTTCTTTTCATAATCATATATCAGGGACCAATCTGTCCTCCTCAAAACTCTTCCTTCATTTCTTCTCAACAAAAAAGTTAGTTCGTCCATGTCTCTTATTTCTTTAATTTTCTTCCACCAGTCTTCAATACTCGGAACCTCACCATTCTTCCAGTATTTGGCAAAAACCATCCTAGCCGCCGTTGTGCAATAGGTAAATAATTTATCTTCATTCTCATCCAGTTTACAGTCATCATCTGTAAATCCCAGAAGATAATATTCAGGTTTCTTCTTAAAGCTTTTCTTTAATATTTTTTGTAACTCCTCATGAATAATAGACCAGAACTTTGTTGTTTCTTTACATGTCCACCACATGTGGTAAAAGGTGCCTACTTGCTCACTACATTTCCAGCACTTATCTGATACATTTTGATACATATGGCTCAGTCTACTCGGAGTCAAATACCACCTATAAAACATTTTATACCAATTTTCTTTTAAGTCCATAGCATATGTGTATTTCAATTTTTTATTCCACATCCTTTCCCATTCCCCAAAGTGGATGGACCTTCTTATATTTTCCGCCCATTTAATCATAGAGGTTTTCACCTGTTCTGTTTCTGTCATCCACTGGAGCAATTTATTGTATAATATTGTAACCGTTTTCCTTTGTGTTTTTAGTATTCTATCCCATATATTCTCGTTCCAATCAAAACCTGTTTTTTGATCTTGTTTAAAATAGTCTTTAATTTGTAAGTAATTTAACCAAGTTATATTGCTAAATAAAGTCTTTAATTGTTCAAATGATTTCATCTCTATTGTCCCCTTCACCAATATATCCTTGTATCTTGGCCATGTCCTCCATCCTAATAGTCTTCTTTGATGCGCTTCCATTGCTGAAATCCATAATGGTGTTGTTTTATAGAAAAGAGCTTTGTACCTCATCCATGTCCGTAGTAGGGAGGCTCGCACGAAATGATTACCGAAATTTTTCTCCTTCATCTCTCTGTTATACCATATATACGCGTGCCATCCCACTCTTAAATCATAACCTTCTAGATTTAGGCACTTCTCTTTGTCTAAAGTCATCCAATCCCTAATCCAGGACAGTGCGCAGGCCTCATGGTAGGTCTTCAGATCGGGAAATCCCAATCCTCCTCTTGTTTTCTTATCTATTAAATTCATATAGTTAATTCTTGGTCTTTTTCCTTTCCAGACGAATTTCATTAAATCTTTCTTCCACTGTTTGAACAGAATTTGACTTCTTATTATCGGTATATTCTGGAACAAGAACATAAGTTTTGGTAATACATTCATTTTTATCAAGGATATTCTACCCAGGAGGGATAGTTTCAGCCGGTCCCAGTTCTGCAAATCCCTTTGGACCTTCTTCCAAACTAATTCATAGTTATTCTTTAAAAGTTGTCCATTTCTAGCTGTGATCCAGACCCCTAGATATCTAATTTTCTTGACACCTTCAATTCCAGCCTGTTGTTGAATCTTTGTTTGTTTCTCCTTATTCACATTCTTAAATAAAAGTTTAGTTTTTTTCATATTCATCTTAAAACCTGCCACCTTTCCAAAATCTTCTATTTTATTTATCCAACTTTGTAAATTTTTCTCCGGGTTTTCAATTGTACCTATTAAATCATCTGCAAACGCTCGTATTTTATATTCAAATTTACCAATTTTTGTTCCTTTGATCTTTTCATCTTCTCTGATTTTCTTCATCAGGATCTCCACTGCCATAACAAAAATTAATGGGGAGAGTGGACAACCTTGTCTCGTGCCTTTCGTAATTTCAAATTCTTGAGTCACTTGCCCATTTACTTTTACCTTAGCTTTTTGAAATTCATAAATAGCATTAATTGCATTATTAAATTTCTCTCCCATATCCAACTCTTGTATCAAAATCTTGAAGAAATCCCAATTCAAATTATCAAATGCTTTCTCGGCGTCTATTGACAAAAGGGCAAATTCTTTTTGATGATTGGTCTCATAATATTCCAAAAGATCTAGAACGTTGCGTATATTTTCTTTCATATGTCTATTTGGAAGAAAACCTGTTTGTTCTTCTCCAATCCACTTACTTAAAAAAATTTTTAATCTTGTGGCCATGATATTTGCAAACAGTTTATAATCCGTATTTAACAAGGAGATCGGCCTATAATTTTTAATATCATTCTCCGGTGATCCTTCTTTATGTATCACAGTTATTTCTGCCTCCTTCCAGGAGTCTGGAACCTTTCGAGATTTTAAAGCTTCATTCGCTATAACTTTAAAAATAGGTATCAACTGCTGTTTAAACGTTTTGTAAAATCCTGCCGTAAACCCATCCGGTCCCGGAGCTTTATCTGCATTCATTTTACTAATGGCTTTCTCGATTTCCTCTTCTGTTATTTCTTTGTTCAGTTCTTCTCTATCTTCATCTGTTATTTTATCCAGTTTCATTTGTCCAATATATTCCATAATATCTTCTTTCTTTATATCCTCCTTTGTGTATAGTTGTGTATAAAAAGTCTGAAACTCCTCCAGAATTTCTTTATCCGTTTTCAAGTCCTTGTCCTTGGTACTTATTTTAGCAATATGATTGATTTGCCTCTTTTTTCTAACCTGGTTTGCCAACCATTTACCCGGTTTATTAGCATTTTCAAAAGCCTGTTGCTTTAGAAATTTCATCTGTCTTGATTGGAATTCCAGCTCCACATAATTTTTTTCCTGTTTGAGTGTCACCAATTGTTTCTCTGTTCGTTTAGATGGGTTTTTCTTTAACTCCATTTCTTTTACTGCTATTTCTGCCCTCAACTCGTTTATTCTTTTATTTCTCTCTCTATTCCTTCTTGCTCCTTGTTGAATAAAGTGTCCTCTCATGACTGCCTTAAGGGCATCCCAAACCACTCGTGGCTCCATTGAATCTAGTCTATTTGTTTGTAGGTAGTCCTGTATTAACTTCTTGAAATATTCTTTGTCATCTTCCATTTTTATTAAGTTCTCATTTAATCTCCATTTTCTATGATAATTTTTTTGATTTACGACAAGTTCCAGAGGGCAGTGATCTGATAAGTCTCGTGGCAGAATATTAATCTCTTTCACTTTAGTAGAGAGGTTCTTAGTAATCCAAACCATATCAATTCTTGACCAGGATTGATGTCTATTCGAGAAGAAGGTAAAGTCTCTTTTATCTTTATTTCTAATTCTCCATGCGTCTTCAAGATCGAAGTCTTTTTGTAAGTCCATGAATTTCTGGGGAAGTTTCCCTCCCTTAAACTTCTTTTTCTTCAAACTTTTATCTATCTGACAATCGACGACCCCATTAAAGTCTCCTGCCAAAATCAGTTCATCAAATTCTGTTTCCTTTAACTTAGTATTTAAGAATTCAGCAAATTTCTTCTTCGGTCCATTGGGAGCATATATATTACAAATCAATATTTTGGAATCTCCAATTATTATTTTCACTGCCACACATCTTCCTTCTGTATCTCTAAATGCCAATTCTGAATCTATTGAGTCCTTTACATACGTAACCACTCCTCTTTTCTTTTTTTCATAGGCCGAATAATATTCCTTTCCTAATTTTTTATTCGGAAGGTGTGCCACATGTTTATCACAGATATGCGTTTCCTGTAACATTATTACATCAAAATTCTGTGTCTTCAGACTCCTCCATACTCTCTTCCGTTTTTGGGGGGAATTCATACCGTTAATATTATTCGAAAAACATTTTATTTGTCTCTCCATCATTTTATTTATCTTTATCTGGTCCCAATCCTGTGTCGCCAAAAGCCAATTCCATTGTTTCAGTTGCCGGTTGCTCCGAACTCTGACCTCCTTTTTCCTCCTTTTTCCGTGGTGTCGTTCTCTGTGGTTTTGGTTCTTTTCCTAAAAAGCCATAATCCTTTGGTGATTTATATCTTGCCTTTTTTGCCTTTACTCCTTTCCTTGGTGTAGATAATCTTCTTTCTTCACCTTCCTCTACCTCTGCTTCCTCTTCCTCTTCTTCTTCTCCTAATTCTTCTTCTTCTTCCTCTTCTCCTTGCTCTTCATCTCCTTCCTTCTCTTTCATAAGTTTTTCATAAAAAATCTTGGCCTTGTGTTCTGTTGTCAACCAATATCTTTCTTCCTTGTATGTCACCATTATCCCTTCTTTTCTTTCCCACCTGAACCTTATCATTCTTTTCTTCAATTCTTCTGTTAAGAAAAAATATTTTCTTCTTCTTGCTAGGGTTGCCTGTGGGAATTCTTTCAGAACCGCAATTTTCTTTCCTTTGTAAAAGATTGGTTTTTTATTATTATTATAAAGCACATCATCTCGTACCTTCTTTCTTGTAAATTTCACTATCACGTCCCTATCTGTCTTATTTCTTCTAGAATAAAATGATGATATCCTGTAGACTTGGTCCACTTCCTGTTCTAATTCATCTCCCTCACATTCCAAACAATCTGCCAGAATTTTGATTATCAATAATCTTATATCTTCTTTGTCGTCTTCCATTATATTTCTGAGTCTCAATTGAAAATCCATTTGCATTTGCAGTAGTCTTTCTTGTTCTAGTTCTATTTTTTCCCTTTGTCTATCTAATCCTTTTATTTTTTGTGTCATCTCCTTTTGCGTTCCTTCTATTTTCTCTTTAGAGGCTTTCAATTCCTTTACTTCTCCATCCAGCTGTGTTATATCTTTCCTTATCTGTCCAAATTCCTCTTTTATTTCTGTTTTCATTACTTTAAATTCTTCTGTCATTTTAGTAATTATTCCTTCTTGTTTCTTATAATACTCCTCATGTTTAGTCTTCATTTCCTCCTTCAATTCTGTTTTCAATGCATCTTGTTTCTCTGATATCTTTTTAATCTCTTTTAAAAGATTATCCATTTTAGGATTTATATCCAATGATCCTCTTCTTGACTCTGCTTTACCTGGAGTTGTCATTTCCCAATTGCCTCTTATTTCCCAAAAATCTTTATTCTAATTACATCTATTATCAATTATAGTATTGATTTTCAAAGCAAAAGTCCATCAATTTAATTTAATTTCATAGCCAATTGTGATATAAGTCAATTTCTTACTTCTTACTTCTTAAAGGTCTTCAATTATTCAATTATTAACAAATTATAAAGTTGATTCATTCACTCATAATATATCTACCCACTAATATTTAAAATCTAATACTTTCACCAATTTTAATTAATTTTATTTATTTTATTCTAATTTTCCCCCTTTTAAAAAGGATATGACACTATCTTGTTTAAAGTCAATTTCATGTAATAGTATATTGACTACAATGGGTTATCAATTTATCACCAATCTAAAATTTCTAAAATATAAACTTTCTAATAGGAAGCACAGACTCTTTTCCTCCACTTGGGGGCACCAAAATTTTAGATTAGTCCTTTACTTATCTGTTCCTCTTTATGATTGTTCCTTCAATGGTTATTTATCATCCAGTTCTCCTCCCAATTATAGTAATTTTCGTCTACTTCTCTTCCTGGTCCGATGTCATCTTCTTCTCTTCCTGGTCCGTCGTCGTCTTCTTCTCTTCCTGGTCCGTCGCCGTCTTCTTCTCTTCCTGGTCCGTCGTCTTCTTCTTCTCGTCCTCGTATCTCCTCTCCGTCACTTCTATTTATGACTCTTATGCTTGCACCGCCACTCCTTTGCTCCTCCAATTCTCCCTGTCTTCCAAATGCACAAATTCCTTCTCTGCCAGTCTATAACGTTTTTTCTCTATGATCCAAAATGGCGCCAGCTCTCCTTCCGCCACGTCACTTCCTCCTTCACTCCTTTCCGGCCCCTCTTGGTTCCTCTCTTTTCTTAGTCCTCCAGAGTCTCCTGCCTTCCTGTTCCTGCTCCGTCACTTCCTTTACTTCATGCAGCCAGATTGTTTATAAAGAAGGCAGGGGTAGACTCAACAATAATGGCGTCAAGGTCGGTATTGTTTATCTTTCTTTCTTCCGTCTCTAGTTCCAAAAGGAGCCTCCACTAGGATTGCGTGAGGGGCTCTTTATCCTCCTTACTTCTTTTATAGTAAATTATAGTATATGTATAAAGATTAATTTCCATAGATCAGCTTATTTTCCATTAATTTGATCTATTTTCGCCAAATTTCCTCTTATCCAATTTAGTCCAATTTGCCCAAGTTATCAAATCACCTATATATAATTTATGTTCCTTGATTGTCTTTGTTCTTTGATTCTTTATTCTTTATTCTTATTGTTTGTTCCTTCTTCAGCCTTCCTTATCTTTCTCTTCCCTCCGTTCCTCCCTTCCTTCAAATATTATTAATTTGGGAACACCTTCCCGTTACCTGGGGTTGGGGTCTTTCTTTTTTCCTTTCCCCAGCCGGGGTTTCTTCTGTCTTCCTCTTCTTCTATTTTGAGTGGTTTTGGCGTCGGTTAGACAAGCCTCGCGGCTTGATCCTTGCGGGGTGGCTCGCTTCCCCTTCCCGCTCGGACCCTCTCGATTTCTCCTCCTTGAGGGGGGAGAGATCTTTGGGGCCTCAAGCGTCCTTGGGGTTCACGACACCTTTGCACTCAATCCGGCAAAGGGGGGAGCTTTTTTTATAGCTCTACCTAACCACCCACGCTGGTCCTCGTCGGGAGCTCCCTCTCGACGAGGCTATCCCGTCGCCATGTCCACCGGAAGTCTAGAAGGGACTTTTCAATGTCCGTTGTGGGCAAAGTTGGGCCGGTCGGTCACATGCACCCCGTCCCAAACTTCTTTTATGGTTCTAGGACCCTCTACCGATTTGGCAATGAGCCCCTAAATGGTCTCTTATTTATTTATTTACTAGCTTGGGGACCCGGTGCTGCCCGGGTTATTTGAGAAAGGCATTGTGTATCAAGATTGGTCTTTATGTCTTATTTATATGGCTCGCAGTGGTCTCAGGAAGTTAGTGAAGGTACTGTGAGTCCCATCATCTGTGGTCCATCCTCCTCCAAACTGCACCAGGATGGAGAGTGGGTCATGGGGGCTCAGTGTGCCAAGTTTGGTCTTGATTAGTCATTGGGATGAGGGTTGCAGTGATCTCAGAAAGTGAGTTAAGGTACTGCAAGTCCCATTATTCATAGTCTTCTCCCCCAAACCTCACCAGAATGTTGAGTTGGTCAGGGGGGCTCTCTGTGCCAAGTTTGGTCTCTCTTGTTATTTGGCTGAGTGATGCTGTGGTTTCAGGAGTACGTGAAGGTACTGCAAGTCCCATTCATCCATCTTCCATCCTCCTCCAAACAGGACCGGGATGTAGTTATCAGCTATCATGGTTTCCCACCCTCAGGTGAACACACTCAAACCTGGGAGATTGCGGAAGAGTGCATCTGATCACAGCGATGGACTGCTGAAAGACTACTGTGACCCCCACCTTCCTGTCCCCCAGACCTGGCCTGCTGATGCACCCCAAAACCAGGTGGGCACAGCTGGGAGAGATTTACCCCACCCAGCCCGTCCAACCTGGGTCTCAGTGATGCAAGCCAGGTCCGCCCTCTCATCCAGGATCAAGTCCTGAATGGCAGCGGTCTTATAGGCTTGGGTAACAACGGAAAAATTTGTTTCTAAACTCGTTTTGTTTTTAGGGGGCCCTTGTGTTTCTTTTTTTTAATAATTCCGAAATTTTCCTTTAAAAAATTTCGAAATTTACAAAATTTCGTAAAATTACTAATCGATTCGTTAATAGCGGACGAGATTGCGCAATATGCTAAAAAAACCTCCAAATGGGACAGGGGGAACTTCTGAAGCTTCCCTCTCCCTCTGTTGTTGACGGTTGGTGTGATAAAACAAACAACAACTATAAAACTTGCACCAGACATGCGAAAAGAATTACGAAATAATTACGAAATAAATTGAAAAATTGTTTCGAATCTAATTTACTCCTCACACTATTCCTGCATGGCTCAATATTGGATAGTAAGCTAATTTAAATACGAATTAATAACGAATTACGAAATTAACGAACGAAACCGCCCAAGCCTAATAAAAACATCATCATCACAATTACCTAAGCCAAGTCGTCAATCCAGTCATAGTCATAGTCATACTCGTAGTCACAGTTCACCACAGTTCACCACAAGGAAGGCGGTTATAGGTTCAGTCCTCGGATGCCACAGTCCAGAGCCAGGTCTTTAGTAGTTTCCTGAATGTCAGGAGGGAGGGAGCAGATCTGATCTCTAGTGGGAGGGAGTTCCAAAGCCAGGGAGCCACCACCGAGAAGGCCCTGTCCCTCGTCCCCACCAACCGTGATTGCGAGGGCGGTGGGACCAAGAGCAGCAGATCTTAATAGCCTTGATGGTTCATAGGGGAGAATCTGTTCGGACAGGTAAACTGGGCCGGAGTCGTTTAGGGCTTTATAGGTCAAAACCAGCACTTTGAATTGTGCATGGAAGCTAATCGGCAGCCAGTGGAGCTGGCATAACAGAGAAGTCATATGCTCTCTGTACCCCGCTCCTGTTAGCAATCTGGCTGCCGCACATTGGACACAGCTCTCCTTGAAGGTTGCTGGGGGCGTGGCCTTCAGGAACAGCTGTTCTTACCCACGCCCACCTCCTTCCTCTTTGCATTGGCGGCTTTGCAAGGTGGGCGTGGCTACCTCCCTGGCGACAAGCGGCGATGCGGAATTGCTGGGCATAGCCACGGCCACCTCGCGAAGCCCAATTCGCAAAGCCGCCGATGCAAAGAGGAAGGAGGTGAGCGTGGGTAAGAACAGCTGTTCCTGAAGGCCACGCCCCCAGCATTTACGATTCACTGGCAGAAGTTGTAAGGAAGATGGCGGACGCGGCTTCGATATGGCAAAAACACTTCCGGGTTGCCAAAACGCGTCGAGATCGCTTCAAAAAGTAATTTATTTACGATTTCATTACGATTTAAGAAACTTACGACTTGGATCAACCAAGCCTAACCCCCAGACATGATGGAACTGTTTTCCTACTTTCCGGTAGACCTCACAACCTCTGAGGTTGCCTGCCACAGATGCAAGTGAAACATCAGGAGAGAAGGCTTCTAGTACATGACCACACAGTCCGAAAAACCTACAGCAACCCAGTGATTCCGGCCATGAAAGCCTTCGACGATACACCTTGCTATTAGGCTTGGGTAACCACAGAAAAATTTGGTTCTAAACTCGTTTTGTTTTTAGGGGGCCCTTGCGTTTCGTTTTTTTTTAATAATTCCGAAATGTTCCTTTTAAAATTTTTGAAATATACGAAATTTCGTATAATTACGAATCGACAAGGTCCCCCATGACCTTCTGGCAAGGAAACGAGTCCAATGTTGGCTAGGCAAAACTACGGTGAGGTGGATCTGTCATTGGTTAAGTGGACGAACACAGAGAGTGCTCACTAATGCTTCCTCTTCATCTTGGAAAGAAGTGACAAGTGGAGTGCCGCAGGGTTCCGTCCTGGGCCCGGTCCTGTTCAACATCTTTATTAATGACTTAGATGAAGGGCTAGAAGGCAGGATCATCAAGTTTGCAGACGACACCAAATTGGGAGGGAGAGCCAATAGTCCAGAGGACAGGAGCAGGATTCAAAGGGATCTTGACAGATTAGAGAGATGATTGGCCAAAACTAACAAAATGAAGTTCAACAGTGACAAATGCAAGATACTCCACTTTGGCAGGAAAAATGAAATGCAAAGAGACAGAATGGGGGACAAGGCCTGGCTCGAGAGCAGTACGTGTGAAAAAGATCTTGGAGTCCTCGTGGACAACAAGTTAAACATGAGCCAACAATGTGATGTGGCGGCAAAAAAAGCCAATGGGATTTTGGCCTGCATCAAGAGGAGCATAGTGTCTAGATCTAAGGAAGTAATGCTACCCCTCTATACTGCTTTGGTTAGACCACATCTGGAATATTGTGTCCAATTCTGGGCACCACAATTCAAGAGAGATATTGACAAGCTGGAATGTGTCCAGAGGAGGGCGACTCAAATGATCAAGGGTCTGGAGAACAAGCCCTATGAGGAGCGGCTTAGGGAACTGGGCATGTTTAGCCTGAAGAAGAGAAGGCTGAGAGGAGATATGATAGCCATGTATAAATATGTGAGAGGAAGCCACAGAGAGGAGGGAGCAAGCTTGTTTTCTGCTTCCATGGAGACTAGGACGCAATGGAACAATGGCTTCAAACTACAAGAGAGGAGATTCCATCTGAACACGAGGAAGAACTTCCTGACTGTGAGAGCCGTTCAGCAGTGGAACTCTCTGCCCCGGAGTGTGGTGGAGGCTCCTTCTTTGGAAGCTTTTAAGCAGAGGCTGGATGGCCATCTGTCAGGGGTGATTTGAATGCAATATTCCTGCTTCTTGGCAGGGGGTTGGACTGGATGGCCCATGAGGTCTCTTCCAACTCTTTGATTCTATGATTCTATGATTCTATGCATGATGGACCTGGACCAAACTTGGCACTCTCATTCGCTTCACCTCCTTTAACCCACTGTGATGCCCACTAATGACAGATCAGGACCAAACTTGGCACACATAACCCTCATGACCCATTGTTCATTCTGGTGCAGTTTGGGGGAGGATGGACCATGGATGATGGGACTTGCAGAAGCTTCACTCACTTCCAGAGGCCACTGCAACCCTCATGCATGCTGGACCTGGACCAAACTTGGCACTTTCATTCGTTTCGGCTCCTTTAACCCACTGTGATGCTCACTAATGACAAATCAGGACCAAACTTGGCACACATAACCCCCATGACCCATTGTTCATTCTGGTGAGGTTTGGGGGAGGATGGACCATGGATGATGGGACTTGCAGAAGCTTCACTCACTTCCAGAGGCCACTGTAACCCTGGACCAAACTTGGCACACAGATTCCCCAATGACATGCTTTACGTCGTGGTGAAGTTTGGGGAAAGATGGACAATGGATGATGGGAGTTGCGTACTGCAACTTCACTCACTTCCCGAGACTGCTGTAACCCTCATCCAATGATGGATAAGGACCAAACTTTACACACAGAGCCCCCATGACCCACTCTACATCCTGGTGCAGTTTGAGGGAGGATGGACCATGGATGATGGGACTTGCAGAAGCTTCACTCACTTCCAGAAGCCACTGCAAACCTCATGCATGATGGACCTGGACCAAACTTGGCACTCTCATTCGCTTCACCTCCTTTAAACCACTGTGATGCCCACTAATGACAGATCAGGACCAAACTTGGCACACATAACCCTCATGACCCATTGTTCATTCTGGTGCAGTTTGGGGGAGGATGGACCATGGATGATGGGACTTGCAGAAGCTTCACTCACTTCCAGAGGCCACTGCAACCCTCATTCATGATGGACCTGGACCAAACTTGGCAGTTTCATTAGCTTTGGCTCCTTTAAACCACTGTGATGCCCACTAATGACAGATCAGGACCAAACTTGGCACGCATAACCCCCATGACCCACTTTACATACTGGTGTGGTTTAGAGGGTGGACCATGGACTATGGGACTTGCAATACCTTCACTTACTTCCAGAGACCACTGAAACCCCCAGGCATGATGGACCTGTTTTCCTACTTTCCAGTAGACCTCACAACCTCTGAGGTTGCCTGCCACAGATGCAAGTGAAACATCAGGAGAGAATGCTTCTAGAACATGGCCACACAGTCCGAAAAACCTACAGCGACCCAGTGATTCCGGCCACGAAAGCCTTCGACGATACACCTTGCTATAGTTTTTCAATGAATATCTCGAGCCCTAACCAATCCTACCTAGTTTGTGGCAGACACAAAAACAAAGTTTCTGGATTAGAACAACAACTTTCAAAGTAAGGACTGCACAATTAAACAGGAAATATCACTTCCAAACCAGGAACAGAACATTTTTCAAATAATACATAGAGTTCTAGGAGGAAAGCCATTTCTGCTCTCTCTCTGGAAAGGGGCATCTTCTCCGCTTCCTGTTCCAATCCTGCCGAGCTCCAGCTGAAAGTTAACCAGATGCATATCTGCGTAAGTGACAAAGCGAGGCGGCCCTTTGAAGGGGATTTTAAACCCGCCCTCCTCCCAACTACGGCGGCCATTTGCAATCTCTCATCTTTGCACGACGGTGGCTAAGGGGAGGGGGAGGAAAGCCCATCGCTCTGCTCCGATAAGAGAGCTTATTCCATTCAATTATGGACCCGATAAGGCCAGACCCGGGTCCTGTAATCCATTTGCAGCCGGCTGACATCACTTGGTGACATAAATATTTTAGGCCCCCGCCGCTTTAGGCCAACTGCCTAAAATGGTGAGAATAATCGAGTCAATGCAACTTTGCTGTTTCCTTGCCATTTCCATCTCAGTGGGTTTTGCTGTGAGAGGAAATGCAGTCAGCAAAGAACTACTTGCAGCAAATCCCTGTTTTATTATAATGGGGACAGGGTGGTGCACGGGTTATTTGAGAAAGGCATTGTTTGTCTGTGCCCCAGTTTAGTCTCCAAGTTGCAGGTGAACTGCAACTCCCATATGCAAGTCCCGTTGTCCGTGGTCCATCCACCTCCAAACTGCACCAAGATGTAGAGTTGGTCATGGGTGCTCGGTGTGCCAAGTTTGGTCCTGATCCATCATTGATTTGGGTCGCAGTGGCATCAGGAAATGAGTGAAAATACTGGAAGTCCCATCGTCCATGGTCCATCCTCCTCCAAACTGCACCAGGATGTAGAGTGGGTCATGGGGGCTCTGTGTGCCAAGTTTGGTCCTGATCCATCATTGATTTGGGTCACAGTGGCATTAGGAGATGAGTGAAGGTACTGGAAGACCCATTACCCATGGTCCAAACTCCTGCAAACCACAGCTGGATGTAGAGTGGGTCATGGGCACTCTGTGTGCCAAATTTGGTCTTGATCAGTCATTGGTGTAGGTAACAGTGGTCTCAGGAAGTGAGTGAAGGTACTGCAAGTCCCATCATCCATGGTCCATCCTCCTTCAAACTGCACCAGGAGATAGAGTTGGTCATGGGTGCTCGGTGTGCCAAGTTTGGTCCTGATCCATCATTGATTTGGGTCGCAGTGGCATTAGGAGATGAGTGAAGGTACTGGAAGACCCATTACCCATGGTCCAAACTCCTGCAAACCACAGCTGGATGTAGAGTGGGTCATGGGCACTCTGTGTGCCAAATTTGGTCTTGATCAGTCATTGGTGTAGGTCACAGTGGTCTCAGGAAGTGAGTGAAGGTACTGCAAGTCCCATCATCCATGGTCCATCCTCCTTCAAACTGCACCAGGAGATAGAGAGGGTCATGGGTGCTCGGTGTGCCAAGTTTGGTCCTGATCCATCATTGATTTGGGTCGCAGTGGCATCAGGAAATGAGTGAAAATACTGGAAGTCCCATCGTCCATGGTTCATCCTCCTCCAAACTGGACCAGGATGTAGAGTGGGTCATGGGGGCTCTGTGTGCCAAGTTTGGTCCTGATCCATCATTGATTTGGGTCACAGTCGCATTAGAAGATGAGTGAAGGTACTGGAAGACCCATTACCCATGGTCCAAACTCCTGCAAACCGCAGCTGGATGTAGAGTGGGTCATGGGGACTCTGTGTGCCAAGTTTGGTCTTGATCAGTCATTGAATGAGGGTTGCAGTGATCTCAGAAAGTGAGTGAAGGTACTGCAAGTCCCATCATCCATGGTCCATCCTCCTTCAAACTGCACCAGGAGGTAAAGAGGGTCATGGGGGCTCTGTGTGTCAAGTTTGGTCTTTATTGGCTGTTGGTGTGGGTAGAAATAGTATCAGTAATTGAATGAAACTACTGCAAATCCCATCATCCATGGTCCATCCTCTTCCAAACTGCACCAGGATGTAGAGTGAGTCACGGGGCTCTGTGTGCCAAGTTTGGTCTTGATCAGTCATTGGATGAGGGTCGCAGTGGTCTCAGAAAGTGAGTGAAGGTACTGGAAGTCCCATCATCCATGGTCCATCCTCCTTCAAACTGCACCAGGATGTAGAGAGGGTCATGGGGGCTCTGTGGGACAGTTTTGACTTTATTGGCTGTTGGTGTGGGTAGAAATAGTATCAGTAAGTGAATGAAGGTACTGGAAGTCCCATCATCCATGGTCCATCCTCCTCCAAACTTCACCAGGACGTAAAGCATGTCATGCGGAGTCTGTGTGCCAAGTTTGGTCTTTATAGGTATTTGTTGGGGGCCACGGTGGTCTGTGGGAACTGAAGAGTTTGAAAGTATTACAAATCCCATAATCTATGGTCCACCTCCCCCAAATTGCACCACGATGTAGCGTGGGTCATTGGGGTTATGTGTGCCAAGTTTGGTCCAGGTCCATCACTTGTGCGGGTCACAGTGGCCTGTGAAAGTGGGAGCCGATCAGAAAGCTGCCACATACACCTCCCTACGTGAAAGAATGAAGGACGCAGTGCGGCTTACATGAGGCCGAGCCCAAATACAACAATAAAACAATAACAACAATAATACAGCAAAATAAATCAAAGACAAAGCAATAACATTAACAACACACAATGACACAATTAAAAACTATGGCAGGGCCAAATGTAGTAATTAAAAGGTTCTTGTAGGTTTTTTTCGGGCTATAGGGCCATGTTCTAGAGGCATTCTCTCCTGACGTTTCGCCTGCATCTATGGCAAGCATCCTCAGAGGTAGTGAGGTCTGTTGGAATTGGCCTGGGTAACAACGCAAAAATTTGTTTCTAAAATCGATTTGTAATTCGGGGGTTTTTTTGTTTCGATATTTAAAATAATTACAAAATTTTCCAAAAAAAAAGTTCGGTATTTACGAAATTTCGTAAATATTTACAAAACATTTTGTAAAGATGGCGCCCTTTTTTTTCCAATATTTTAAAAATATTTTTTAAATTTAATTATTAATTTAGTAGAATAGGGAGGAGAAATTAAAATTATTATTAAGGAGGGAAGGCAGGCACTCACTCTGGCGGGCCCTCTCGCTCGCCGCTCGCTCGCCGCTCGCTCGCCCCTCTCACTCGCCGCTCACTCGCTCCTCTCGCTCGCCCTCTCGCTCGCTTGCTCAGCCGGCGCCGAGAGAGGAGAGCTCCCAGCAAGCATCGGCAGGCGGCCATCTTACGTATTTCCGAAATGGATGGAAATACAAATTTTTTTGGCTCCTGCCGTTTCGATATTTAAAAACACTTCCAGGTTAAAAAAAAAGTTTTGTAATCGTTTCGTAATTCAAAAATTAACGAATTTTTTAACTAATTAACGAAACGAATTGACCAGCCCTAGGAAATAGACGTTGACATTTGGGAGTTGTAGTTGCTGAGATTTATAGTTCGGCTACAATCAAAGAGCATTCTGAACCCCACCAACGATAGAGTGAGGTCAAACTTCCATGCCTTGAAGGGACTCACTGGCGTGAGCCTCCCTCCAGCCTTGCACGCTCTCCCTCGAGCACACATGCTCACTACACTGCCATGCACAAGGAACGCCTGCTCTCCCCTCCCTGCTTGAAGTCTCAGAAACAGCCCTTTCTTTGGCTGGGAGGTCAACCAATAACAGCATGCTTTTGGTGGGAGGATTCACCCTCTGTTTCGAAAAGGGAAGAGAAGGTCAGGCAGAGAGATCTTCAAGCCCATCAATGATACAATTGGGTCAAACTTCCCACACAGAATGCCCATGCCGTAAAGGGACTCACTGGTGCGAGCCTCCCTACAGCCTCGCACACTCTCCCTCACCCACACATGCTCACTACGCTGCCATGCACAACGCACGCCTGCTCTCCCCTCCCTGCTTGGAGTCTCAGAAACATATTTTTCCTCGGCTGAGAGGCCGGCCAATCACAGCAGGAGGAGGGCTTTTGGTGGGAGGATTCACCAATGATAGAATTGGGTCAAACTTCCCACACAGAATGCCCATGCTGAGCATGCCTGCTCTCCCCTCCCTGCTTGGAGTCTCAGAAACATCTTTTTCCTCGGCTGAGAGGCTGGCCAATCACAGCAGGAGGAGGGCTTTTGGTGGGAGGATTCACCAATGATAGAATTGGGTCAAACTTCCCACACAGAATGCCCATGCTGAGCATGCCTGCTCTCCCCTCCCTGCTTGGAGTCTCAGAAACATCTTTTTCCTCGGCTGAGAGGCCGGCCAATCACAGCAGGAGGAGGGCTTTTGGTGGGAGGATTCACCAATGATAGAATTGGGTCAAACTTCCCACACAGAATGCCCATGCTGAGCATGCCTGCTCTCCCCTCCCTGCTTGGAGTCTCAGAAACATCTTTTTCCTCGGCTGAGAGGCCGGCCAATCACAGCAGGAGGAGGGCTTTTGGTGGGAGGATTCACCAATGATAGAATTGGGTCAAACTTCCCACACAGAATGCCCATGCTGAGCATGCCTGCTCTCCCCTCCCTGCTTGGAGTCTCAGAAACATCTTTTTCCTCGGCTGAGAGGCTGGCCAATCACAGCAGGAGGAGGGCTTTTGGTGGGAGGATTCACCAATGATAGAATTGGGTCAAACTTCACAGAATGCCCATGCTGAGCATGCCTGCTCTCCCCTCCCTGCTTGGAGTCTCAGAAACATCTTTTTCCTCGGCTGAGAGGCCGGCCAATCACAGCAGGAGGAGGGCTTTTGGTGGGAGGATTCACCAATGATAGAATTGGGTCAAACTTCCCACACAGAATGCCCATGCTGAGCATGCCTGCTCTCCCCTCCCTGCTTGGAGTCTCAGAAACATCTTTTTCCTCAGCTGAGAGGCCGGCCAATCACAGCAGGAGGAGGGCTTTTGGTGGGAGGATTCACCAATGATAGAATTGGGTCAAACTTCCCACACAGAATGCCCATGCTGAGCATGCCTGCTCTCCCCTCCCTGCTTGGAGTCTCAGAAACATCTTTTTCCTCGGCTGAGAGGCCGGCCAATCACAGCAGGAGGAGGGCTTTTGGTGGGAGGATTCACCAATGATAGAATTGGGTCAAACTTCCCACACAGAATGCCCATGCTGAGCATGCCTGCTCTCCCCTCCCTGCTTGGAGTCTCAGAAACATCTTTTTCCTCGGCTGAGAGGCTGGCCAATCACAGCAGGAGGAGGGCTTTTGGTGGGAGGATTCACCAATGATAGAATTGGGTCAAACTTCACAGAATGCCCATGCTGAGCATGCCTGCTCTCCCCTCCCTGCTTGGAGTCTCAGAAACATCTTTTTCCTCGGCTGAGAGGCCGGCCAATCACAGCAGGAGGAGGGCTTTTGGTGGGAGGATTCACCAATGATAGAATTGGGTCAAACTTCCCACACAGAATGCCCATGCTGAGCATGCCTGCTCTCCCCTCCCTGCTTGGAGTCTCAGAAACATCTTTTTCCTCGGCTGAGAGGCCGGCCAATCACAGCAGGAGGAGGGCTTTTGGTGGGAGGATTCACCAATGATAGAATTGGGTCAAACTTCCCACACAGAATGCCCATGCTGAGCATGCCTGCTCTCCCCTCCCTGCTTGGAGTCTCAGAAACATCTTTTTCCTCGGCTGAGAGGCCGGCCAATCACAGCAGGAGGAGGGCTTTTGGTGGGAGGATTCACCAATGATAGAATTGGGTCAAACTTCCCACACAGAATGCCCATGCTGAGCATGCCTGCTCTCCCCTCCCTGCTTGGAGTCTCAGAAACATCTTTTTCCTCGGCTGAGAGGCCGGCCAATCACAGCAGGAGGAGGGCTTTTGGTGGGAGGATTCACCAATGATAGAATTGGGTCAAACTTCCCACACAGAATGCCCATGCTGAGCATGCCTGCTCTCCCCTCCCTGCTTGGAGTCTCAGAAACATCTTTTTCCTCAGCTGAGAGGCTGGCCAATCACAGCAGGAGGAGGGCTTTTGGTGGGAGGATTCACCAATGATAGAATTGGGTCAAACTTCCCACACAGAATGCCCATGCTGAGCATGCCTGCTCTCCCCTCCCTGCTTGGAGTCTCAGAAACATCTTTTTCCTCGGCTGAGAGGCCGGCCAATCACAGCAGGAGGAGGGCTTTTGGTGGGAGGATTCACCAATGATAGAATTGGGTCAAACTTCCCACACAGAATGCCCATGCTGAGCATGCCTGCTCTCCCCTCCCTGCTTGGAGTCTCAGAAACATCTTTTTCCTCAGCTGAGAGGCTGGCCAATCACAGCAGGAGGAGGGCTTTTGGTGGGAGGATTCACCAATGATAGAATTGGGTCAAACTTCCCACACAGAATGCCCATGCTGAGCATGCCTGCTCTCCCCTCCCTGCTTGGAGTCTCAGAAACATCTTTTTCCTCAGCTGAGAGGTCGGCCAATCACAGCAGGAGGAGGGCTTTTGGTGGGAGGATTCACCAATGATAGAATTGGGTCAAACTTCCCACACAGAATGCCCATGCTGAGCATGCCTGCTCTCCCCTCCCTGCTTGGAGTCTCAGAAACATCTTTTTCCTCGGCTGAGAGGCCGGCCAATCACAGCAGGAGGAGGGCTTTTGGTGGGAGGATTCACCAATGATAGAATTGGGTCAAACTTCCCACACAGAATGCCCATGCTGAGCATGCCTGCTCTCCCCTCCCTGCTTGGAGTCTCAGAAACATCTTTTTCCTCAGCTGAGAGGCCGGCCAATCACAGCAGGAGGAGGGCTTTTGGTGGGAGGATTCACCAATGATAGAATTGGGTCAAACTTCCCACACAGAATGCCCATGCTGAGCATGCCTGCTCTCCCCTCCCTGCTTGGAGTCTCAGAAACATCTTTTTCCTCGGCTGAGAGGCCGGCCAATCACAGCAGGAGGAGGGCTTTTGGTGGGAGGATTCACCAATGATAGAATTGGGTCAAACTTCCCACACAGAATGCCCATGCTGAGCATGCCTGCTCTCCCCTCCCTGCTTGGAGTCTCAGAAACATCTTTTTCCTCAGCTGAGAGGCTGGCCAATCACAGCAGGAGGAGGGCTTTTGGTGGGAGGATTCACCAATGATAGAATTGGGTCAAACTTCCCACACAGAATGCCCATGCTGAGCATGCCTGCTCTCCCCTCCCTGCTTGGAGTCTCAGAAACATCTTTTTCCTCGGCTGAGAGGCCGGCCAATCACAGCAGGAGGAGGGCTTTTGGTGGGAGGATTCACCAATGATAGAATTGGGTCAAACTTCCCACACAGAATGCCCATGCTGAGCATGCCTGCTCTCCCCTCCCTGCTTGGAGTCTCAGAAACATCTTTTTCCTCAGCTGAGAGGCTGGCCAATCACAGCAGGAGGAGGGCTTTTGGTGGGAGGATTCACCAATGATAGAATTGGGTCAAACTTCCCACACAGAATGCCCATGCTGAGCATGCCTGCTCTCCCCTCCCTGCTTGGAGTCTCAGAAACATCTTTTTCCTCGGCTGAGAGGCCGGCCAATCACAGCAGGAGGAGGGCTTTTGGTGGGAGGATTCACCAATGATAGAATTGGGTCAAACTTCCCACACAGAATGCCCATGCTGAGCATGCCTGCTCTCCCCTCCCTGCTTGGAGTCTCAGAAACATCTTTTTCCTCGGCTGAGAGGCCGGCCAATCACAGCAGGAGGAGGGCTTTTGGTGGGAGGATTCACCAATGATAGAATTGGGTCAAACTTCCCACACAGAATGCCCATGCTGAGCATGCCTGCTCTCCCCTCCCTGCTTGGAGTCTCAGAAACATCTTTTTCCTCAGCTGAGAGGCTGGCCAATCACAGCAGGAGGAGGGCTTTTGGTGGGAGGATTCACCAATGATAGAATTGGGTCAAACTTCCCACACAGAATGCCCATGCTGAGCATGCCTGCTCTCCCCTCCCTGCTTGGAGTCTCAGAAACATCTTTTTCCTCGGCTGAGAGGCCGGCCAATCACAGCAGGAGGAGGGCTTTTGGTGGGAGGATTCACCAATGATAGAATTGGGTCAAACTTCCCACACAGAATGCCCATGCTGAGCATGCCTGCTCTCCCCTCCCTGCTTGGAGTCTCAGAAACATCTTTTTCCTCAGCTGAGAGGCTGGCCAATCACAGCAGGAGGAGGGCTTTTGGTGGGAGGATTCACCAATGATAGAATTGGGTCAAACTTCCCACACAGAACACCCATGACTTGAAGTGTCACTGGTGCGAGTCTCCCTCCAGCCTTAAACGCTCTCTACGCTGCCATGCAGAACGCATGCCTGCTCTCCCCTCCCTGCTTGGAGTCTCAGAAACAACCCTTGTTGTTGTATGTTGTTTATTTGCATTGATGTATTGTTGGGCCTGGCCTCAAGTAAGCCGCCCTGAGTCCCCTTGGGGAGATGATGGCGGGGTATTATTATTATTATTATTATTATTATTATTATTATTATTATTATTTCCTTGGCTGAGAGGCCAGCCAATCACAGCAGGAGGAGGGCTTTTGGTGGGAGGATTCACCCTCTGTTTCCAAAAAGGAAGAGAAGGACAGGCGGAGAGATCTTCAGCCTTCTCTGCCAAAGGAGTTCCTAAGACTATCAAAAATCCATGTTTTCTGATGGTCTTTGGCAACCCCTTTGAAACCCCTTCATGACTCCCCAAGGGTCCCGACCCCCAGGATGAGAAACACTCAGGGGCGGCTCAACCCTTTACGCAAAGTAAGCATTTGCAGTAGAATTGATTTTGCCCAGGGGTGCTCTTGAGTCGCTCTTGGGAGGAAATAGACCTTGACTTCTGCTTAAAGCTGCGTTTGAACCTTTAAGGATAGAGGAACACTTAAATCAGATGTAATGAAAACTAAACAATGATGTTTATTTACAAGAACTGGAAGAATGCAGGAACTAACCTTGGCTGTTACAGAGATTTGTCTTGAAAGCGTAATGGTTACATAAACAGTTCTGACTTAGTTGCGTGTGCAAGTGCGATACACCTCCCACAGCCAACCCAAGAAGTACGCTCACACATGTTGTTGGGATAAACCATGGCCACAACTCATTTATTGATAACAGGAAAAAAAGATTGGCAGCCAAGCATGGCTCCTGGATCACGATCGGGCAGCCCAATACTGCCCGATCCCGCACACACCAGGGTGCCGCCGGCACAATACCGGGCAAACGCAACTTGGCACCCCTGGGACCACCGGGCATCCCTCCTTTCCGCTGGGGGGGGGGGGTACCAAACGAGATCCAGGGCCCATGCCTCACGCCAACAAGGAGTTGTGACAAGGAGTATAAAACAAACAAGTAACTCTTAACAGGTAACCATGACAAGGTAAACACCAAGAAAAGTTAACTGCCAATGAAAACATAAACCGCATGCAGGGTGGGTGGGATGGAACAGCTGTTGCAGGCCCAATGCCTGCTGGGGAGCCTGGGGCTGCCTTATGAAGGCTGCCCACAAAGGTGGGAGAGGCCATCTCAGGCCTCTCCCGCAGCGGGCGTGGTCAGTTGGCCATAGGCCCATTGACCCGCCGGCGGGAATCTTCCCGCCAATAGAGGGGGCTTCTGGGAAGAAGAAGCCCCCCTAAGGCAAGAATGGAGGTGGGGGACGTCCTGCACCGCAACTTCTTGGCCCGGTAAGTCGGGCCATGCCTTTTACACAAGAATACTGACAAGCAGCAGCGGCTCAACCCATTACGCAAAGTAAGCATTTGCAGTATAGTTGATTTTGCCCAGGGCCGCTCTTGGGGGAAAAGAGACCTTGACATATGGGAGTTGTAGTTACTGGGATGTATAGTTCACCTACAATCAAAGAGCATTCTGAACTCCACCAATGATGGAATTGAACCAAATATGGCACACAGAACTCCCACGACAAACAGAAAATATATATCAATGATTGGTTGGTTGTGGCACACAGAACTCCCACGACAAACAGAAAATATATATCAACTAGCTGTGCCCTGCCACGCGTTGCTGTGGCCTATAGTAAAACTTATCAAAGTTGAGGTAGATATCTGGACTATTATGAAAGAGAGGTACATACCTATTCCTTCCCTCTTTTCCTCCCCCTTTCTCTCCTTTCTTCCTTCTCTACCTCTTTCTTTCCTTCTTTCACTACTTGGTTTCATCCTTCTCTCTTTCCTTCATTCCCTCCCCCTTTCTTCCTTTGCCTTTCTTCCCTCCCTGTTTGCTTCCTTCTTTCACTTTTTATTTCCTTTTATTTCACCACCATCATAACAATAACAATAATGCAATGCATTGCCTCTGGGACCTGACACCTCTCCCATTCCCCCTAAAAGGGTCTCAGAGGAAGAATAATAGCATAATAATCATCATAGAAATAACAACCGTTACCCGCCACATGATGCTGTGGCCAACCTTCCCTCTTTCTCTCCTTCTTTCCCTCCTTCCCTCCCATCTTTCCTTCTCCTCTTCCTTCTCTATCGCTTTCCTTCCTTCCCCCTTTTTCTTTCTCTTCTGGTCTCTTTTCTTCCTTCTCTCTTTCCTTCTTTCCTTCCCTCCCTCTTTCTCTACATCTTCCCCCTTCCTTCACTCCCTCTTTCCTTCCTTCATTCCCTTTTTTCTTTCCTTCTCTCCTTCCTTCCTTCCCCCTTTTTCTTTCCCTCCCTCTGTCTATAAATTCTTCCTTCTCTACCTCTTTCCTTCTTTCCCCCCTTTTCTTTCTCTTCTGCGGCTGGGCGCCAATGCGCATGCTCAGTTGTTTTGCCATTTTGTGAGTGTGTTGTTGTGTTGTTTTTCATTTTGAGTAGATATGTTTGTACCTTGTGGGTTGTGTTATGGGCATGGGAATTTTGGTTAAGTTTCGTTGGGTTTTTTGAGTTTTGTTGTTTTGCCGTTTTGTGAGTGTGTTGTTGTGTTGTTTTCGTTTTGAGTAGATATGTTTGTACCTTGTGTGTTGTGTTATGGGCATGGGAATTTTGGTTAAGTTTCATTGGGGTTTTTTTGAGTTTTGTTGTTTTGTCGTTTTGTGAGTGTGTTGTTGTGTTGTTTTTCGTTTTGAGTAGATATGTTTGTACCTTGTGGGTTGTGTTATGGGCATGGGAATTTTGGTTAAGTTTCATTGGGGTTTTTTTGAGTTTTGTTGTTTTGACGTTTTGTGAGTTTGTTGTAGTGTTGTTTTTCGTTTTGAGTACATATGTTTGTACCTTGTGGGTTGTGTTATGGGCATGGGAATTTTGGTTAAGTTTCATTGGGGTTTTTTTGAGTTTTGTTGTTTTGCCGTTTTGTGAGTGTGTTGTTGTGTTGTTTTTCATTTTGAGTAGATATGTTTGTACCTTGTGGGTTGTGTTATGGGCATGGGAATTTTGGTTAAGTTTCATTGGGGGTTTTTTGAGTTTTGTTGTTTTGACGTTTTGTGAGTGTGTTGTTGTGTTGTTTTTCATTTTGAGTAGATATGTTTGTACCTTGTGGGTTGTGTTATGGGCATGGGAATTTTGGTTAAGTTTCATTGGGGGGTTTTAGAGTTTTGCTGTCCCGTTGAACCAACCTAACAGATTTATATATATAGATGATTGGTTGGGGGGGGGGGGGCAAAATACTGTTTGCTTACCCTTGAAAATTACCTAGGGCCGCCTCTGCAAACACTGCTCTGGAGAATATAACTTGGAGCCATGGTTTGACAGGAAAGGAGATCCCACCTGAATAATATGAAGAACTTTCTGACCTTAAGAGCTGTTCAACAGTGGAATGTGAAATCTAGGAGTCCACTGGAGGCCATTTCTTGGGGTGCTTTGACAGTGCTTTCCCTACATAGCAAAGGGTTGGATTGGATGCCCCCAGGGGTGTCTTCCCAATTCTATCTATTTCTCTCTCTATGTACACATTCAGGACAAAACGTCCTCCGAGAAACGCCGTCGCCGTCCCCATTAAGCCCCCAGCGGGGCGTTTGCTTTGTGCCGCTCCCCGCCGTAATGACAACCTATTTCGAATCCACGCTTCCAGCCTCCCCTCCGCCGACCGCTCTGCCTCTCGCCACGCGCTTAATATGCGGCCGGCGTCCTGCGCACCGCAAGCATGACTGACCCACTTAAACAAGTGTCACTTTCAAACACGGCTCGGTCTTAAACAGACGGGAGGGAAGAGGCCCAGGCGCCTTCCACGTTGCCAACCTTCAGCCTCCCAAGTTGGCTCTCGCAAAGCCTTGCCTTACAACAAGGAGGGGTTTTTGGACCCCTCGTTGAGTGATTTCTAATTTGGGATGTTTTAATCACGGGGAGAAGTGACCTCAAATCTGACAATGATTCCTGAAATCTCTCTTTTTTTTCTTTCCCCGCCTGCGACGATGGGCGAAAAAAGCTTGCAGGGAGGAAAGAGAAATGAGCAGGATATTGGAAAGAGGAATCTGACGCATCAATCATCCTCTTGTTAGGGAACGGTTGGGGAAAGGAACTCTCTGAATCCTGCGAGCGGGGCAGGAAAAGACAAAGGGACCCACCTTTCTTTATCCTCACACCCAGAGGTTGGATCCAGGGCCATTTTGCAAAGGTTCGAAGCTGGAGGAAAGGAGCGCATCCATCGGCCAGGGATGGGTTGGTTGATTGGTTTGTGTTGATCATTAACGCATCGTTGGAGCAGGGAAATTTCCATCTCGGCTAAAACAGGCGGTGGTTCCAGGCCCATAGCAAGGGGGGGGGGGTTAGGGGTTCAACCCCCCCCCCCGAAATGTTTCAGATTTTTTTAAAAAACCTGGTTTACTCATGAATTTTAACTGGTTAACCAAATCCCCATGCTAAATCTATGAGATGCAAAAAATCAAGAGTCCCTCCAGAACTGCAAGCACTATCTCAAGCAAATATTAGCCATTTATTCACACTGTCCTTACTTGCAGCAATAGCCGATGTAGTTGTTCTGGTACAGCTGTACCAGGAGCTCCAACTTTATTTGCTTTGTATTCAATGTTTGCTTGCAGTCCTAGGTTTCAGGGACTCTGCAGATAGGTGGCTTCTTTGGTTGCAGTCATAGGGCAAGTCACCTGTCCATCATTTATTTATTTATTTATTATTTATTTGATGCATTTATTAACCGCCATTCTCAGCCCTTTAGGGCGACTCATGGCGGTGTACACACATATAAAAGACAATTTACAAAGAGGTAATTACAACAACATATAAACTACATAACAATTACAAAAACTACACTAAAAATCCGCTTCGTCTCATAGTGGAATCATAACCAATCTCATATTCCTTGTTCCATTCCAGTCATCTTTACCACATTGTTATAGCACTTAATTAAATGCCTTCTCGAACAGCCATGTCTTGAGGCTTTTTCGGAAGGACATAAGGGAGGGCGCCTGTCTGATGTCTGCAGGGAGAGTGTTCCACAGCCGGGGGGCCACCACCGAGAAGGCCCTCTCCCTCGTCCCCGCCAAACGTGCCTGTGAGGCAGGCGGGATCAAGAGAAGGGCCTCCCCAGACGATCTCAAGGTCCTCGTGGGCTCGTAGGCCAAGATGCGGTCCGAAAGGTATTTTGGGCCGGAATCGTTTAGGGCTTTGTAGGCCAAAACCAGCACCTTAAATTGGGTCCGGTAGCAAATCGGCAGCCAATGGAGCTGGGACAACAAGGGTGTTGTATGCTCCCTGCCACCCGCTCCAGTTAGTAACATGGCTGCCGCGCGCTGAACCAGCTGAAGCTTCCGGGCCGTCTTCAAGGGCAGCCCCACGTAGAGAGCGTTGCAGTAGTCAAGGCGGGATGTGACCAGAGCGTGTACCACCGTGGCCAAGTCAGACTTCCCGAGATACGGGCGCAGCTGGCGCACGAGCCTGAGCTGTGCAAATGCTCCCCTGGTCACCGCTGAAACCTGGGGATCCAGGCTCAACGATGAGTCCAGGGTCACACCCAAGCTGCGAACCTGCGCCTTCAAGGGGAGTGCGACCCCATCCAGCACAGGCTGTAACCCTTTGCCCTGCTCGGCCTTGCGACTGACCAGGAGGACCTCTGTCTTGTCTGGATTTAATTTCAGTTTGTTCGCCCTCATCCAGACCGTCACAGCGGCCAGGCACCGGTTCAGGACCTCGACAGCCTCCTTAGTAGCAGGTGGGAAGGAGTGACAGAGTTGGACATCATCTGCGTACAGATGACACCGCACCCCGAAACTCCGGATGATCTCACCCAGCGGCTTCATGTAGATATTAAACAGCATGGGGGACAGTATGGAACCCTGTGGAACCCCACAAGTCAAAGGTTGTGGTGTAGAACAGGAGTCCCCCAATGACACCTTCTGGGTGCGACCCTCCAGAAATGACCGGAGCCACCGCAAAGCAGTGCCCCCAAGACCCATTTCCACAAGGCGCCCCAGAAGGATACCGTGGTCGACAGTATCGAAGGCCGCTGAGAGGTCCAGGAGCACCAACAGGGACACACTCCCCCTGTCTAGCTCCCGGCGCAGATCATCCACTAAGGCGACCAAGACCGTCTCGGTACCATGTCCCGGTCTGAAACCAGACTGTGCCGGATCCAGATAATCCGTGTCTCTCAAGAATACCTGGAGTTGTGAGGCCACCACGCTTTCCATGACTTTGCCCAAAAAGGGGAGATTGGAAACAGGCCGAAAGTTGTCCAATTTAGTGGGGTCCAGTGATGGTTTCTTCAACAGCGGCTTTATAATAGCCTGTTTTAGGCTCGCTGGAATCTTGCCTTCCCGAAGGGAGGCATTCACCACCACTGTTACCCACTCAGCCAATCCCGCTCTGGCCTCCCTTAGAAGCCAGGATGGGCAGGGGTCTAGGATGGACGTGGTGGGCCTCATTCCTCCAAGTATTGTTAAGTTTTGGTCCCGCCCCTTGCTCAGGGCAATTGGGAAGGGAAGGGAGCCATTTTTAGTTAGTCTCAGCAAGGTAAGCTTATGTATAGGATGTGTGCAAGCTTCCCCTGTACAAAAGCTTCAACCCTTAAGACCTTCCAGGGGAGAAAGGTCTTAAGAGTCTCCAAAGAATTTCCAGGAAAACAGCCCTAAAGACCAAAGAACTCCAGCTGGAGAACATCTACTGCCTTGCTGGTAGGTCCACTCGGCATTCGAGACGCAGTTCGACCCGGTAGCGGAGCCCACATCAGTAAGGGTTAGATTACAGTCAGCCCGGGAGAAGTTAAAACGGGGATTTTCCTTTAAAGAAGAAGTTATTGAAGACAGTTGCCTGTCCTTTGTGGGCAAGATTAGGAATTCACCAGTTGCCTAAAAGCTTGGAATCATTTGCTTAACTTTACGGAAGACAAGAGAAGTTTCTGTTGGATTGTTCATTAATAAAAGACTTTGTTGTACTTCTCAAGCCATCTAAAGACTGTTTGTGGTGGAAACCTCTGAGAACTTCTCTTTAGGCCCCCTGGCTTCCCGCTGGGCAAAGGTTGCACATCCTGTTCTAAAGGCAATTATTTACAGGCCCAGCACACGACAGAACAGTAGTGAAGCTACCAAGTTGGGGCGGGGGGATGTTGAATGCTCTCATTAAGGAGGCCAGACTTGGTGGAGGTGGTTGACAAGGGCAGAGCTGCAGGCTATTGAAGGCTGCTCTGCCCCCTGCTCTACTCTTTGCTTCAGCGTGAGCTAGGAGGCAGGTTTCAACCCCCCCCCCCCCCGAAAATTTCAACCCTTCCCGAAATTTTTTTCTGGCTACGGCCCTGGGTGGTTCGACCACTTCTGAAAAAGACATCCCTTGACTCCACAGTGCTGAACAACTACAGACCAATCTCAAACCTCCCTTTTCTGGGCAAGGTGTTGGAGCGGGTGGTTGCCTCTCAGCTCTAGGGGTTTTTGGATGACATCAATTACCTGGACCAGTCACAGTCTGGCTTCAGACCTGGCCATGGCAACGAGTCAGCTTTGGTCACCTTGGTGGATGATCTCCGTAGGGAACTGGACAGGGGGAGTGTGACTCTGTTGGTTCTCTTGGACATCTCAGCGGCTTTTGATACCATTGATCATGGTATCCTTCTGGGTCGACTCTCCTTGGAGGCACAGTCCTGTCATGGCTCCGATCCTTCCTGGAGGGACGAACCCAGATGGTGAAGCTGGGAGACGCCTGCTCGGACCCCTGGCCTTTGACCTGTGGGGTCCCGCAAGGCTCTATTCTGTCTCCCATGCTTTTTAACATCTACATGAAACCTCTGGGAGAGGTCATCCAGAGTTTTGGAGTTGGGTGCCATCTCTATGCAGATGACACACAACTCTACTACTCATTTCCACCCAATTCCAAGGAAGCCCCTCGGGTGCTGTACGAGTGCCTGACCAGTGTGGCTGTCTGGATGAGGACGTACAGGCTGAGGATCAATCCCAACAAGACAGAGGTCCTCCTAGTCGATCGTAAACTGGACCGGGGTATAGGGTGGCAACCTGTGCTGGATAGGGTTACACTCCCCCTGAAGTCACAGGTCCACAGTTTGGGTGTCCTCCTGGACTCATCACTGACGCTTGAAGCTCAGGCATCGGCGGTGCCCGGGAGAGCCTTTGCACAATTAAGACTCGTGCGCCAACTGCGACCGTACCTCGGGAAGGCGGATCTGGCCAAGGTGGTCCATGCCTTAGTCACCTCTAGACTGGATTACTGTAATGCACTCTACGTGGGGCTGCCCTTGAAAATGGCTCGGAAATTCCAGATGGTGCAACAGGCGGCAACCAGGTTGCTAACCGGTGCTCCTTACAGGGAGCGGTCAACCCTCCTGTTTAAGGAGCTCCACTGACTGCCATTTATTTTCTGGACCCAATTCAAGGTGCAGGTTCTTACCTACAAAGCCCTAAACGGTTTGGGACCCACCTACCTGCGTGACCGCATCTCGGTGTATGAACCCACACAATCTCTTCGTTCATCTGTAGAGGCCCTACCCGCTATCCCACCTGCATCGCAAGTGTGATTGGTGGGGACGAGGGATAGGGCTTTCTCGGTGGTGGCCCCTCGACTCTGGAACTCTTTCCCAAAAGAAACTAAGTTTTACTAAGCACATTCAATAGAGACGTCTTACTACAGCGAGCTACATTTCAGGAACTAGTCAAAACGAAAGTCTCTTCACACCTGCTTATTAGGCTTGGGCGATCTAGAAAAAAATTGGTTCTAAACTCGTTTCGTTTCTAGGGTTCGCTAGCGTTTCGAAATTCTGAGGACTTCCAAAATTTAAGATTTCAAAATTTCCGAAATTTCGTAAATTACAAATCGATTCGTTAATGGCGGACGCGATTGCGCAATATGCTAAAAAAACCTCCAAATGGGACAGGGGGAACTTCTGAAGCTTTCCTCTCCCTCTGTTGTTGACTGTTGGTGTGATAAAACAAACAACTATATTATATTATATTATATTATATTATATTATATTATATTATATTATATTATATTATATTTATTATATTATATTATATTGTTGTATATTATATTATAATATTATTATATTATTGTATATTATATTCTATTATTATATATTATATTATATTATTATAATATTATTATATTATATATTATTATAATATAATATATATATAATATAATATAATATAATATAATAATTTATTATATTATATTATATATATTATATTATATTATACAATGATAATATAATATAATAATATAGTAATATAATATAATATATAATAATATAATATAATATGCAATACAATGCACCAGACATACGAAAATAATTACGAAATAATTATGAAATAATTACGAAATAATTACGAAATAAATTGAAAAAAATGTTTCAAATCTTAATTACTCCTCACACAATTCCTGCATGGCTCAATATTGGATCGTAAGCTAATTTAAATACGAATTAATAACGAATTACGAAATTATCGAACGAAACCGCCCAAGCCTACTAAGCACATTCAATAGACACGTCTTACTACAGCGAGCTACAACTCAGAAACTAGTCAAAACGAAAGTCTCTTCACATCTGCTTATCTCTCTTCTCTCTGCTGAGATGAAATACTCCCTTCTGTTCCCGGCAAGAGAAAAGATTATCTCACTTCTCTCAAGGTTACATTATCACAGCCTCATGAACATTCTGCATTTCTAATACACAGTAGAATCCCTCTTGGAATTACATAGAAGCACATTTGAAAACACACATATAACTAAACTAGCTGTGCCCTGCCACGCGTTGCTGTGGCCTATAGTAAAACTTATCAAAGTTGAGGTAGATATCTGGACTATTATGTGTGTGCAGCGGCGGGGGGAATGATGGAGCCTGGGGTTGCGTGTGTGTGTGCGGCGGCGGGGGGAGTGGGGTTGCGTGTGTGTGTGCGGCGGCAGGGGGAATGATGGAGCGTGGGGTTGCGTGTGTGTGTGCGGCGGCGAGGGGAGTGATGGAGCGTGGGGTTGCGTGTGTGTGTGCAGCGGCGGGGGGAGTGGGGTTGCGTGTGTGTGTGCGGCAGCGGGGGGAATGATGGAGCCTGGGGTTGCGTGTGTGTGTGCGGCGGCGGGGGGGGTGGTGATGGAGCGTGGGGTTGTGTGTGTATGGCGGCGGGGGGAGTGATGGAGCGTGGGGTTGCGTGTGTGTGTGCGGCGGCGGGGGGGGTGGTGATGGAGCGTGGGGTTGTGTGTGTATGGCGGCGGGGGGAGTGATGGAGCGTGGGGTTGCGTGTGTGTGTGCGGCGGCGGGGGGAGTGATGGAGCGTGGGGTTGCGTGTGTGTGTGCGGTGGCGGGGGGAGTGATGGAGCATGGGGTTGTGTGTGTGCGTGCGGCGGGGGTGTGTGTGCAGGAAGCGGCGCGGCAGGGCTTGGAGTGGGCATGGCTTCTGCAGAGGGAACGTTGGCCGGAAGGCTGTGTGCGCACGCCAGGGAACTTGCGCCTGGGCACCAATGCGCATGCTCAGTTGTTTTGCCATTTTGTGAGTGTGTTGTTGTGATGTTTTTCATTTTGAGTAGATATGTTTGTACCTTGTGGGTTGTGTTATGGGCATGGGAATTTTGGTTAAGTTTCGTTGAGGGGTTTGTGAGTTTTGTTGTTTTGCCGTTTTGTGAGTGTGTTGTTGTGTTGTTTTTCATTTTGAGTAGATATGTTTGTACCTTGTGGGTTGTGTTATGGGCATGGGAATTTTGGTTAAGTTTCGTTGAGGGGTTTGTGAGTTTTGTTGTTTTGCCGTTTTGTGAGTGTGTTGTTGTGTTGTTTTTCATTTTGAGTAGATATGTTTGTACCTTGTGGGTTGTGTTATGGGCATGGGAATTTTGGTTAAGTTTCGTTGGGGGGTTGTGGAGTTTTGCTGTCCGGTTGAACCAACCTAACAGATTTATATATATAGATTAATCCTGACAAGTTCTGTATGCCAATTTGGCCCAATTCACTCATTGGTGGAGTTCAGCATGCTCTTTGATTGTAGGCGAAGCGGGGAAAAGCAAACAGAAATGGAGCATTCAGGATTCACTCCCATCCATGTAATAACCGAAACCGGCCCTCCTCAGCTTCTAAGATCAATCCTCTTAAACGCCCTTTAATCAATACTTTCCCCTTTTTTTGAAGCTTGTCAGACTTTGAAGCCCCTTTACGAGTTGATTTATGCAGGAAACTACGGAAGAGCAAATGACAAGACAGAGCGCACCGGATCAACAAAGGCTTTTAGGAATATATCCAAATTTTGGGGGGCTTTTAATCCCCGCCCCAATGCATTATGCATCTGATCTGCAGCTTTTTCGCTCAGCCCCTGTCATATTGCACTCCGCGCTCATAATTTCCGAGTGACAAATTGCCGGGATCAGTAACCCCTTCCCAAAGTATAAGGAAACGTCTTGATTCGAAGGAGGGTTTCTCTGCAATTTGGGAGACGGATCGATGGATCGCTGCAATGCCAAGGGAGCTGTTTTGCATCAGCCTCAACCACCCAAGTTTAATATCAATGAGGGTAAGATAGTATGAGAAGATATAAGATCAGGTTCTTTTTGGCTTTGTCCCTCCCTTTGGAGGCCCAACTGGTGCCAACATTGTTCTCTTGCCACTCCCGAACCAAAACGTAGCTTCCTTTCATGTAGGAATGACTGCATTTCAACAATACATGGTTTTAAATGATGAAAGTTAACTGCTATACAGTAGGCCTGGGTAACAACGCAAAAAATTGTTTCTAAAATCGATTTGTATTTGGGGTTTTTTTTGTTTCGATATTTAAAATAATTACAAAATTTTCCCAAAAAAAAGTTCGGTATTTACGAAATTTCGTAAATATTTACAAAACATTTTGTAAAGATGGCGCCCTTTTTTTTCCAATATTTTTTAAATATTTTTTAAATTTAATTATTAATTTAGTAGAATAGGGAGGAGAAATTAAAATTATTATTAAGGAGGGAAGGCAGGCACTCACTCTGGCGGGCCCTCTAATCAAGGTGGTCAGTTGAAACATTCACACCTTGCTCCAGCAGACAAGAGTCCTTTGTCCCACCCTGGTCATTATTCCACATAAATATAAACCCTTTTTCCTACTTCCAACAGACCTCACTACCTCTGAGGATGCTTGCCATAGATGCAGGCAAAACGTCAGGAGAGAATGCCTCGCTCGCCCCTCTCGCTCGCCCCTCTCGCTCGCCCCTTTCGCTCGCCGCTCGCTCGCCCCTCTCGCTCACCATAGATGCAGGCGAAAAGTCAGGAGAAAATGCCTCGCTCGCCCCTCTCGCTCGCCGCTCGCTCGCCCCTCTCGCTCGCCGCTCTCTCGCCACTCGCTCGCCCCTCTCGCTCGCCACTCGCTCGCCCCTCTCACTCGCCATAGATGCAGGCGAAAAGTCAGGAGAAAATGCCTCTAGGCCATGGCCATATGGCCTGAAAAAACCTACAACAACCCAATCAGGGACATCTAATCACCTCTCAACAAAAGATTGCTCCAGGCACTGCCAAGCCATCAAATGCTAATCAAGGTGGTCAGTTGAAACATTCACACCTCGCTCCAGCAGACAAGAGTCCTTTGTCCCACCCTGGTCATTATTCCACATAAATATAAACCTTTTTTCCTACTTCCAACAGACTACCTCTGAGGATGCTTGCCATAGATGCAGGCAAAACGTCAGGAGAGAATGCCTCGCTCGCCCCTCTCGCTCGCCGCTCGCTCGCTTGCTCAGCCGGCGCCGAGAGAGGAGAGCTCCCAGCAAGCATCGGCAGGCGGCCATCTTATGTATTTCCGAAATGGACGGAAATACAAATTTTTTTGGCGCCTGCCGTTTCGATATTTAAAAACACTTCCAGGTTAAAAAAAAAGTTTTGTAATCGTTTCGTAATTCAAAAATTAACGAATTTTTTAATGAATTACGAATTAACGAAACGAATTGACTAGCCCTACTATACAGTGTTCCCTCACTTATTGTGGGTGTTACGTTCCAGGACCACCCACAATAAGTGAAAATCCACGATGTAGGGACTATATATACCGGGCAAGGGCCGTTGCGGTGATACCTTCCTTCCTTTGCGCTTTGCTTCCATCCTTCCTTCTCTCTTTCCTTCTTTTTTTCCCACCCTCTTTATTATTATTATTATTATTATTATTATTATTATTATTTCTCGCACTTCTACCCCGCCCTTCTCGACTCCCGAGGGGGGACTCAGGGCAGCTTACAAAAAGGCACAATTCGATGCCGGCACAGCAACAAGGTAAAAAATAAATCATATAAACAGTAATTAAAACAATGAAAACAATCCATTATACATCACAATCCCTAAAAACAATATAGTGCTCAACGTTTACCAGCTCATAGTCCGTAAATTCAAATTCCACATTGTCCAATCCATCAATTCTAGTCGTCGCTTGTCCCTTATCTATCCACCAGATTACCCTAAGGCCTGGTCCCAAATCCATGTCCTTAATTTCCTTCTAAAGGAGAGGAGGGATGTCAATGACCTAATTTCCCCGGGGAGTGAGTTCCACAGGTGAGGAGCCACCACCGAGAAGGCCCTGCTCCTCATCCCCACCAATCTCACTTGTGATAGTGGTGGGGTCGAGAGCAGTGCCTCCCCAGAAGATCTTAAACTCCGCGGCGGGATGTATAAGGAGATGCGTTCGGACAGATACGCTGGGCTGGAACCATATAGGGTTTTGTAGGTCAAAATCAGCACTTTGAATTGTGCTCGGAATTGGATCGGCAGCCAGTGGAACTGACATAACAAAGGGGTGGTATGCTCCCTGTATGATGCTCCGGTGAGTAATCTAGCTGCCGCCCGCTGGACTAATTGAAGTTTCTGAACAGTCTTCAAAGGCAACCCCACGTAGATTGCGTTGCAGTAATCTATTCGGGATGTAACGAGAGTGTGGACCACTGTGGCCAGATCAGACTTCCTAAGGTATGGGCACAACTGGCGCACAAGTTTTAATTGTGCAAAAGCTCTCCCGGCCACCGCCGAGACCTGGGGTTCCAGGCTCAGCGATGAGTCCAGGATCACTCCCAAGCTGCGAACCTGCGTCTTCAGGGGGAGTGTAACCCCGTCTAACACAGGCTGTAACCCTATACCCTGTTCGGCCTTACGACTGACCAGTAGGACCTCTGCCTTGTCTGGATTCAGTTTCAATTAGTTAGCTCTCATCCAGTCCAACACAGCAGCCAAGCACCGGTTCAAGGTCTGGGTAGCCTCCTTGGTGACAGGTGGAAAGGAGTGACAGATTTGGACATCATCTGCATAGAGATAACACCTCATTCCAAAACTCCGAATGATCTCTCCCAGGGGCTTCATGTAGATGTTAAACAACACCGGGGACAGAATTGAACCCTGTGGGACTCCACACAACAATGGTTGTGGGGCTGAACAGGTGTCACCCAGTAACACCTTCTGAAACTATCCCTCGAGAAAGGACCGGAGCCACTGCAGAGCAGTACCCCCAAGTCCCATGTCTACGAGGCGTCCCAGAAGGATACCATGGTCGATGGTATCGAAGGCCGCTGAGAGGTCCAGCAGAACTAACAGGGGCACACTCCCCCTGTTCAGCTCCCGGTGAAGTTCAAGACCAAGGCGACCAAGGCTGTCTCAGTTCCATGTCCCGGTCTAAAGCCAGACTGTGCTGGATCTAGATAATCAGTGTCTACCAGAAATGCCTGGAGTTGTGTTGCCACCACACATTCCATGACTTTGCCCAAGTAGGGGAGGTTGGAAACTGGCCGAAAGTTATCTAATTGAGTGGAGTCCAGTGATGGCATCAGCCTCAACCACCCAAAGCCCTGATCAACATGGAGTTTAACATCAATGAGGGTAAGATAATATGAAAAGATATAAGATCAGGTCCTTTTTGGCTTTGTCCCTCTTTCTCTCCTTTCTTCTCTCCCTCCTTCCTCCCTTTCCTTTTTTTCTTTCCTTCTCT
Organism: Anolis sagrei; assembly: GCF_037176765.1. Classification (NCBI taxonomy): domain Eukaryota; kingdom Metazoa; phylum Chordata; class Lepidosauria; order Squamata; family Anolidae; genus Anolis; species Anolis sagrei. The sequence continues at coordinate 14,392,523 of NC_090033.1, forward strand.
ACTTCTTGCCTGGGTACCGGCAGGAATCGTAGAAATTGTCTGCAAGGCAAGCGAGGAATTTGTTGGACCTTGTGCTCTTGGCCGAGTTTGTTTTCCAGCAAATATCGGGATAGTTGAAATCGCCCATGACTACTACATCTCTTCTCTGTGCCTGTTTGGTCAACTGTTGGCAGAAAACTTCATCAAGTTCGTCCTCCTGGCTTGGACGTCTGTAGTAGACGCCTATAATGAGATCTTTTTGAGTCCCAGTTCCCTTGATTCTTATCCAGATGCTTTCAAGCTGGTTTCCTGGATTGCTCTCTTGCATCTCTTCTGCAGCATAACAGTTGTTGACATATAAGGCTACTCCACCTCCTCTCCCCTTTGTTCGGTTTCTGTGAAAGAGGTTATAGCCCTCGATGTCTACATTCCAGCGATAGGAGTCATCCCACCAGGTTTCAGTGATGCCTATGATATCATATTTGTGGAGTTGTGCTAAAAGTTGGAGTTCGTCTTGCTTATTTCCCATGCTCTGTGCATTAGTGTAAAGACATGTGAGTCCCTGAGATCTTCCCCTGAGTTGTTGAATTGGGATTATTGTGCTTTTGGTACTTGGTCCTTTTTGTGTTTGTGCAGCCCTCTGTTTAGCCTTCTGGCAGTTCCCTGACATTGTGGGTAAAGTAGTGTTCGCAAGGCTGTTGTCCCCCTCCCCCGGTGGACCTAGTTTAAAGTGCGCCTAATGAGATTTGCGAGTCTGTGAGCAAAAAGGTGTTTTCCTACTTGTGCGAGATGTACCCCATCCCTTGCCAGTAGGCCATCCTCCTGGAAAAGCAGGCCATGGTCGAGGAAGCCAAAGCGTTCCTCCTGACACCATTTTCTAAGCCAGTCATTGACCTGTACTATTTTTCTGGCCCTTGTAGGACCGTGTCTTACAACTGGCAGGAGGGATGAAAAGACCATCTGTACATTAGATTGTTTTAGCTTTGTTCTGAGAGCTCGAAAATCATTTATGATCTTTTGAAAAGTATGCCTAGCAGTATCATTGGTTCCTACATGAATCAACATGAGGGGAGGACGGTGATGGGGCTTGAGGAGCCTGGTGAGCCTCTGAGTGATATGGTGTATTTTTGCCCCCGGTAGGTAGCATATTTCTCGAGCCATCCCATTTGGTCTGGAAATGACGGCTTCCGTTCCTCTAAGGAGGGAGTCACCTACTACCAAGACCTGTTTACTTTCAGGATTGACAGGGTCCCTTTTGTACAATGTAGTGTGTAGGTCCCCAGAAAAGTGATCCTGATGATGTGAATTGTGTAGGTGTAAAGTGTTGTTCTCCTCCTCAACATCCCCGGTGCATTCGTCAAGGACAATCCATTGAGATTCGTCCAAGAGCCTATCGTTCTCCTGTATGTGTTCCTGTTGCACCTGGTCTATGGCTGGGGATGGTACACCTGCATGGCTGTGTAAGTGTGAATGTTGTGAAGTGTTGTCCCATAAGGAAGGGAGCCTTGCGGTAGCCCTCAGCCTTGCTGGGCCGGGTGCAGGGCAGGCGGTAGGTGCTTTTCAAGGCAGGCCTCGCTCACCCAGCAGAGTGTATATCGGAGGCAAGATTGAGTAGATAGCAAACACAACGTCATTTTCCTTGGGTGCATGAGAAGGTTTCTGGATATGCACGATGCAAAAAGCACCGTCCTACACAAGATGGTTTCTTTCCTATCTATCTATTTATTAGGCCTAGGTAACAACGCAAAAATTTGTTTCTAAAATCGATTTGTATTTGGGTTTTTTTTTTATTTCGATATTTAAAATAATTACAAAATTTTCCCTTAAAAAAGTTCGGTATTTATGAAATTTCGTTAATATTTACAAAACATTTTGTAAAGATGGAGCCCTTTTTTTTCAATATTTTTTCAATATTTTTTAATTTAATTATTAATTTAGTAGAATAGGGAGGAGAAATTATTATTGAGGGAAGGCAGGCACTCACTCTGGCGGGCCCTCTCGCTCGCCGCTCGCTCGCCGCTCGCCCTCTCGCTCGCCCTCTCGCCCTCTCGCTAGGATGGGTTCCTTCCAGGAGGGGCTCTTTTTCCCAGGCTGCCAAACTACAACTCCCAGGATGCTACAGCATTGAGCCAATGTGGTGCCAAACCTCATCCAGGCTGCAGTGTAGATGGCTGCAGGATGGAGGGGTTTCCTGCCTCGAATTGAGAGAGAGAGAGAGAGAGAAGAGGAAGCAAGTGAGCCTTCTTTGGAAGAGAGCTCAGAACCCCCCTGCGAAAGGTGAGAGAGAGAGAAAGAGAAAAGGAAAGAAAGAGAAGGAGACCTCCCTCTCGCCCTCTTGCTTGCCCTCTCACTCGCCGCTCGCCCTCTCACTCGCCCTCTCGCTCGCCGCTCGCCCTCGCCCTCTCGCTCGCCGCTCGCCCTCTCGCTCGCCCTCTTGCTCGCCGCTTGCCCTCGCCCTCTCGCTCGCCGCTCGCCCTCTCGCTCGCCCTCTCGCTCGCTTGCTCAGCCGGCGCCGAGAGAAGAGAGCTCCCAGCAAGCCAGGCGGCCATCTTACGTATTTCCGAAATGGACGGAAATACAAAATTTTTTGGTGCCTGCCGTTTCGATATTTAAAAACACTAAGTTTTGTAATCGTTTTGTAATTCAAAAATTAACGATTTTTTTAACGAATTACGAATTAACGAAACGAATTGCCCAGCCCCACTATTTATCCATCCACCTGTGTTCTAGAAACCAAATAAACGAAAACAACAAGCGGGTGGCGGCCAGGAAAGGTGTTTCTGCCTCTTGTAGGCGAGATCCCCTCCAGGATCTGTTGTACAACCGAACTGCGAATTGATCGGCCTTTCCCTCGGAACAGACCTTTCCCTGCAGAAAAGAGGAAGGAAGAAATAGAAACAGAAGCGAATTCTCTGTGGGTATAGCTCTCCCTTCTCCGTTGCGAGACTCCGCACTGCCATTTGGATGGCGCCGTTGTTTGTTTTCTCATCCGAGGAAAGAACGCAAGATCGAGCCCAATCCGCCGGAGCTTAACGCCGCTCGGCTTGTACACACAACGGCCCTTTATTCCTGCAGCTCTTTTGGGGCGGTAATTGCGTCTCATTTGATGGCGGTGGCTTTGGCGGCGTTTGCTTATGGCAAACATTCCCGACCCCCTCGGATTCGGGCTGTTGTTGGTCTTTCGTGCAATTAACTGTTTACATGGTTGGGAAGAATACAAATCCAACTGCAACCGCTTCATCCCCCCAAAACACAGTGATCTGATGTGCTATTCAGTCGGGGATTTGGCTAGAACATCTATCTCTCTCTCTATCTCTCAGCCTTCCTAATGCCACAATCCCGTAATAATAATAATAATAATAATAATAATAATAATAATAATCTCTCTCTATTAAGTTTGGGCGATCAAGAAAAAAATTGGTTCTAAACTCGTTTCGTTTCTAGGGTGCGCTAGTGTTTCAAAATTCTGAGGACTTCCGAAATTTAAGATTTCAAAATTTTGAAATTTCCGAAATTTCGTAAATTACGAATCGATTCATTAATGGCGGATGCAATTGCGCAATATGCTAAAAAAACCTCCAAAAACAATTTATTAGATGCACTTATTGACCGCCATTCTCAGCCCTTACGGGCGACTCATGGCGGTGTACAGTACACATAAAAAGACAGTTACAGAGGCCAGTATCAACAACATATGACTATACAACAAATACAAACTACATAAAAATCCGCTTCGTCTCTTAGTAGAATCATAGCCAGTCTCATTTTCCTTATACCATTCCAGTTCTCATTACCGTAATGTTGTTGCTTAGCACTTAATTAAATGCCCTCTCGAACAGCCAGGTCTTAAGACTTTTTCGAAAGGACATGAGGGAGGGCGCCTGTCTGATGTGTGCCGGGAGAGTGTTCCACAGCCGGGGGGCCACCACCGAGAAGGCCCTCTCCCTCGTCCCCGCCAGCCGTGCCTGTGATGCAGGCGGGATCGAGAGAAGGGCCTCCCCAGACAATCTCAAGGTCCTCGTGGGCTCGTAGGCCAAGATGCGGTCAGAAAGGTATTTTGGGCCGGAACCGTTTAGGGCTTTGTAGGCCAAGACCAGCACCTTGAATTGGGTCCGGTAGCAAATCGGCAGCCAGTGAAGCTGGGACAACAAGGGCGTTGTGTGCTCCCTGCTACCCGCTCCAGTTAGTAACATGGCTGCCGCACGCTGGACCAGCTGAAGCTTCCGGGCCGTCTTCAAGGGCAGCCCCACGTAGAGAGCGTTGCAGTAATCCAGGCGGGATGTGACAAGAGCGTGTACCACCGTGGCCAAGTCAAACAACTATATTATATTATATTATTATATTATATTGTTGTATAGAAGGGTTTGGTGAGCATTGACCTTGGGTTTGGGAATTGTAGTTCACCTCCATGCAGAGAGCACTGTGGACTCAAACAATGATAGATCTGGACCAAACTCTACACGAATACTCAATATGCCCAAATGTGAACACTGGTAGAGTTTGGGGGAAATAGAATCTTGACATTTGGGGGTTGTAGTTGCTGGGATTTATAGTTCACCTACAATCACAGAACATTCTGTATCCCACCAACAATAGAATTGGGGCTAGTAATAATAATAATGGAACTCTGAAAAAGGAGACAGATTATTATTATTATTATTATTATTAATAATAATAATAATAATAATATTTATTAATAATAATTCTGGCAGCCCAAGAACAAGCCATTCGAACCAATGCCATCAAAGCCAGAATTGAAAAGTCGACGACAGATCCCAAATGTAGATTATGCAACGAAGCCGATGAAACAATAGATCTCATCCTCAGCTGCTGCACGAAGATCACACAGAGAGACTACAAGCAGAGGCACAACACCGTTGCTCAGATAGAATCATAGAATCATAGAATCATAGAATCGTAGAGTTGGAAGAGACCTCCTGGGCCATCCAGTCCAACCCCATTCTGCCAAGAAGCAGGAATATTGCATTCAAATCACCCCTGACAAATGGCCATCCAGCCTCTGCTTAAAAGCTTCCAAAGAAGGAGCCTCCACCACACTCCGGGGCAGAGAGTTCCACTGCTGAACGGCTCTCACAGTCAGGAAGTTCTTCCTCATGTTCAGATGGAATCTCCTCTCTTGTAGTTTGAAGCCATTGTTCCATTGCATCCTAGTCTCCAGGGAAGCAGAAAACAAGCTTGCTCCCTCCTCCTCCCCGTGGCTTCCTCTCACATATTTATACATGGCTATCATATCTCCTCTCAGCCTTCTCTTCTTCAGGCTAAACATGCCCAGCTCCTTAAGCCGCTCCTCATAGGGCTTGTTCTCCAGACCCTTGATCATTTGAGTCGCCCTCCTCTGGACACATTCCAGCTTGTCAATCTCTCTCTTGAATTGTGGTGCCCAGAATTGGACACAATATTCCAGATGTGGTCTAACCAAAGCGGAAGAGAGCATGGGGAGCATGACTTCCCTAGATCTAGACACTCTGCTCCTCTTGATGCAGGCCAAAATCTCATTGGCTTTTTTTGCCGCCACATCACATTGTTGGCTCATGTTTCACTTGTTGTCCACGAGGACTCCAAGATCTTTTTCACACGTCCTGCTCTCGAGCCAGGCATTGTCCCCCATTCTGTATCTTCGCATTTTGTTTTTTCTGCCAAAGTGGAGTATCTTGCATTTGTCACTGTTGAACTTCATTTTGTTAGTTTTGGCCAATCATCTCTCTAATCTGTCAAGATCGTCTTGAATTCTGCTCCTGTCCTCTGGACTATTGGCTATCCCTCCCAATTTGGTGTCGTCTGCAAACTTGATGATCCTGCCTTCTAGCCCTTCCTCTAAGTCATTTATAAAGATGTTGTTGTTATTATTATTATTAGTAGTAGTAGTAATATTATGTGATGGAATGGTAATTTCTGGTGGCAGTAAATGCATGCAATGGTAGCCGTTCGTTATGTTCCACATCGTAAATGTATAATTGAAAAAAACCACACTGGGCACCACAATTCAAGAGAGATATTGACAAGCTGGAATGTGTCCAGAGGAGGGCGACTAAAATGATCAAGGGTCTGGAGAACAAGCCCTATGAGGAGCGGCTTAGGGAACTGGGCATGTTTAGCCTGAAGAAGAGAAGGCTGAGAGGAGATATGATAGCCATGTATAAATATGTGAGAGGAAGCCACAGGGAGGAGGAGGGAGCAAGCTTGTTTACTGCTTCCTTGCAGACTAGGACGCAATGGAACAATGGCTTCAAACTACAAGAGAGGAGATTCCATCTGAACATGAGGAAGAACTTCCTGACTGTGAGAGCCGTTCAGCAGTGGAACTCTCTGCCCCGGAGTGTGGTGGAGGCTCCTTCTTTGGAAGCTTTTAAGCAGAGGCTGGATGGCCATCTGTCAGGGGAGATTTGAATGCAATATTCCTGCTTCTTGGCAGAATGGGGTTGGACTGGATGGCCCATGAGGTCTCTTCCAACTCTTTGATTCTATGATTCTATGATTCTATGAAATATTGTTTTTCGATAGAAAATGTACAATTTGCGATGCGTCTTTGGAGATTTCCTACAGACATGGAAGGAAACCGTCAGCTGCCGCGCTCTTCTGATCGAGTGGAAAAAAAGTTCCCCAAAAGCATGGTTTCCCTTCTGTTTTCAAATTTAAAAATCAATTTTTACGGGGGAGAAAAAATTCAGTGCGAGCGGCTTCGGTGCTGCGCTCGACTTTAAACGTGTTGCAACAGCAAAATCAATTGCGTTTTCACTACCAATAAATGTGAGGCCTCCCTCCAAAGACGCTGTCAGAGCTGCTGGAGCGTTTGAAGACTAAATCGCAGAGACGGAAAAACACCAGGAACCGCTTTAGGTTTCGGAGAAAGAACCAAGAGACGTACATACTTTCCGTCAACTCGCATCAGTCCCATATCCATGGCTGATGGAGTTTGCAGTAGGGATTGGGGGATCCCTCTCCAATGCCAGAGATACAACTTAAAGGTGTAAGATTAGAAAATGTTGACCATTTTCGCTCCCTGGGCAGCCACCTCTCCACAAATATCACTTCGTAACCAAAAAAAATAACGAATTACGAAATTACGAAACGAAACCGCCCAGCCCTACTATCTATCTATCCATCCATCCATCTACTCCATCCATCTACCCATCCATCCATCTATCCATCCATCCACTTATCCATCCATCCATCCACCCACCAATCACCATCTTTCTAAGCTATTTTCCCATAGGAGGGGTGAGCATTGTGACTGTCGTTTCCACAGGGTTTTGTGTTGGGCTTCCTCAGGTCTCAGGTTGGCAGAATGCATGTCGTCATTGATTATGTCCATCCATCTTTTCTTTGGCCTTTGCCCATGTGGTCATCATCCTGAGATCTCAAAATGCAGTGCTGTAGTATCCATCCATCCATCCATCCATCCATCTATCCATCTATCCATCTACCCATCCATCTACCCATCCATCTACCCATCCATCTATCTATCTATCTATCTATCTATCTATCTATCTATCTATCTACCTATCTATCTATCTATCTATCTATCTATCTATCTATCTATCTATTAGGCCTGGGTAACAACGCAAAAAATTGTTTCTAAAATCGATTCGTTTTTGGGGGGTTTTTGCGTTTCGTTATTTAAAAGAATTACAAAATCTTCCTTTAAAAAAGTTCGGTATTTACGAAATTTCGTTATTATTAACGAATCGATTTGTTAAGATGGCGGACCCCCCTCCCCTGCGCATGCGCAAATCACTTTTTTTTCTTTTTTTAGAATATTTTTTGATTTTTTTTTAAGAATAAAAGAAATATATTTATCAGAAATATCTAAAAATGGAAAATTAACAAAATGCTTGCCCTACCCTGTTGTGGGGCGAAAACAGGGCAAAGCCTCCCCGCTGCTCCCGGCAATGAATGAATGAATGAATGCAAGCACAAGCAATGAATGAATGAATGAATGAATGCAAGCACAAGCAATGAATGAATGAATGAATGAATGAATGCAAGCAAGCAGCCAAGAGCCAACCAAGCCTCCCTCCCGCACCTCCCGTCTCCTTCGCAATGAGCAATGCGGCCATGCGGAGCAGCTTTTAAAGGGCAGCCCACCCAATCACAATGAGCCACGGTGCTTGGGAGCGCCGGATTGGCTCCCGGCGCACCCAGCATCCTCCATCCCTAAAACGTCATTTCCGAAACAGGCGGAAGCTCGTAAAAAAGATGGAGGATGCCGTTTCGATATTTAAAAACACTTCCGGGTTTGAAAATAAGTTTTGTAATCGTTTTGTAATTGTTAAAAATAACGAGTATTTAACGAATTACAAAATTAACGAACGAAACCGCCCAGGCCTACTATCTATCTATCATCTATCCATCCATCCATCCATCTATATATCCATCTATCTGTCTACCCATCCACCCATCTATCTATCCATCCAACCAACCATCCATCCATCCACCTATCCATCTACTCATCCATCCATCTACCCATCCATCCATCTACCCATCCATCCATCTACCCATCCATCCATCTACCCATCCATCCATTCATCCATTCATCTATCCATCTACCCATCCAGCCATCTCCATCTTTCTAAGCTATTTTCCCATAGGAGGGGAGAGCATTGTGACTGTTGTTTCCGCAGATCTTTGTGTTGGGTTTCCTCAGGTCTCAGGTTGGCAGCTCGCATGTCTTCATTGATGGTATTAGAAGGTATGTTACAATAACACCCCAAATGTGATGGCTGTATTACTTCTCCAGTGCAGTGCTGTAGTATCCATCCACCAATCCATCAAACCATCCATCCATCTACCCATCCATCCATCTATCCATCTACCCATCCATCCATCTATCCACCTACCCATCCATCCATCCACCCATCCATCCATCCATCTCCATCTTTCTAAGCTATTTTCCCATAGGAGGGGAGAGCATTGTGACTGTCGTTTCCACAGGGCTTTGTGTTGGGCGTCCTCAAGTCTCACTTTGGCAGAACGCATGTCTTCATTGATGGTATTAGAAGGTATGTAACAATAACACCCCAAATGTGATGGCTGTATTACTTCTGCATCTTCCACATTCACCCTGGCAATAGCAAATCAAACCAAGAAGCAAACGTTGAACAGGAACCAGTATCACCCTCTTTATTTTGCAATGACATAAAATGAATGCTTCGGATATTCTCCACCTGGAGTTCATTTAGACCTTAGTGCCTGGGATTTTGCCTGCATTGTTTTTTCCTCTTCCATTCTTTTTAATTGGGTTGCATAACGAATCCCAGCACCGTTGTAATGAAGCCCTTAAATGTAAACACACAGAGAGATAAAGATAAAGAGAGAGATGGAGGGAGAGAGACGAAAAACAGAACGCAACTCCTTAAATATGTAGGCGAAAACAGAAAGATACTAGGCCTGGGTAACAACGCAAAAATTTGTTTCTAAAATCGATTTGTATTTGGGTTTTTTTTTGTTTCGATATTTAAAATAATTACAAAATTTTCCCTTAAAAAAGTTCGGTATTTACGAAATTTCGTTAATATTTACAAAACATTTTGTAAAGATGGCGCCCTTTTTTTTCAATATTTTTTAAATATTTTTTTAATTTAATTATTAATTTAGTAGAATAGGGAGGAGAAATTATTATTAAGGAGGGAAGGCAGGCACTCACTCTGGCGGGCCCTCTCGCTCGCCGCTCGCCCTCTCGCTCGCCCTCTCGCTCGCCCTCTCGCTCGCCCTCTCGCTCGCTGCTCGCCCTCTCGCTCGCTGCTCGCCCTCTCGCTCGCCGCTCGCCCTCTCGCTCGCCGCTTGCCCTCTCGCTCGCCGCTCATCCTCTCGCTCGCCCTCTCGCTCGCCCTCTCGCTCGCCCTCTCGCTCGCCCTCTCGCTCGCCCTCTCGCTCGCCCTCTCGCTCGCCGCTCGCCCTCTCGCTCGCCCTCTCACTCGCCCTCTCACTCGCCGCTTGCCCTCTCGCTCGCTCTCTCGCTCGCCGCTCGCCCTCTCGCTCGCCGCTCGCCCTCTCGCTCGCCGCTCGCCCTCTCGCTCGCCGCTCGCCCTCTCGCTCACCCTCTCGCTCGCCCTCTCGCTCGCTTGCTCAGCCGGTGCCTTCCCCGCCCTCTCCTCCTCCTACTCCTCCTCCTCTTTCAGGCTCTGCCTCTGACTGGCTAAGAGAGGAGAGAGAGGAGAGCTCCCAGCAAGCATCGCCAGGCGGCCATCTTACATATTTCTGAAATGGACGGAAATACAAAATTTTTTGGCGCCTGCCGTTTCGATATTTAAAAACACTTCTGGGTTTAAAAATAAGTTTTGTAATCGTTTTGTAATTGCTAAAATTAACGAATATTTAACGAATTACAAAATTAATGAACGAAACCGCCCAGGCCTAAAAGATACAGATACACCCTTTTTGAGGTCTACTGGATCAATGCTTAAGTAAGACCACTGATTCAATTGTTGTTGCGGGCCTTCAAGCCATTTCTGAATGGTGGTGACCCTACGATGGATTATCCACTGCAAGGTTTGTCATGGTCTTCCTCCGAGGATGAGAGAGTGCGACTTTCCAATGGGTTTCCATGACCACGTGAGGATTTGAACCCTGGTCTACACAACTGAAGTTCAGCAGTGTGATTCAATGGGTCTCCCTATGATATTGAAGTCAAACATGACCACCACCACCCCATAAGAGATAGTATTTATTTATCGTGTCATCAGCAACCATACCATTGTATTACATTTCTAACAGAACAAAACAAACAAACACATTAAAAAAGGACAAATTTTGCAATCTTGGTAGTTGATTAACTGTCCTTTGACCACTATCTGGCCACTTGGAGTGCCTCTGGTGTTGCCGCAAGGAGGTCCTCCATTGTGCATGTGGCAGGGCTCAGGTTGCATTGCAGCAGGTTGTCTGTAGTATGCTCTTCTCCACACTCGCATGTCGTGGATTCCACTCAACAACATTCTTTTCGCCTTCACTGGCATAGATTTCATAGCAATAGGCCAGAAGTATATCAACTAAGCTCAGATATACTTGATGACAGGCTCTTTTATCAAGAAGGAAAGTTCTGTTGCTGAATTTTCTCAGCTGTTCTTTTTCATCCTCTGTAAAGGAAACAAGTGCAGTTTGATTGCTCTCATTGGAAGGACTGGCTTCCCGAGAAGCCATCTTGGCTGTATAAGCTTCAACCCACCATGGCTTATACTTCAAGAGATGGCAAACAGCTTCATCTTCAAAAAGGTCAGCAAGGTAATGGTCAGGATCAAACTTGGCTGCTTCTACTGCCAGCCGTTTTTCTCTGCGTTCAACTGCAGGTGTTGAATCTGGATTTTTAATATCAATAACATCGCTAAGTTCATCCTGAAGACGTTTGAAAACTCCTGATTTCTGATTTCCAAAGCCATAGGTACAAGGAGAACACAGGGAGCTCTCTTTGCTCTCCTCATACAGAGTCTGCTCTATTTCCCAATCAAATTCTTCCTCTTCTTCTACGTCCTCAACATTTTCAGCACCCATTTCCTCTACTAAAGGTTTTGCTGAACGGGATTTCTTCAGTGCAAGTAGAGCCGTCAACATGTCTAACCCATCAAACTTCTCTCCAGGAGTCTCCTTGGGAAGCCGTATTGTAAATATCCCTGAGTCATCGTACGTTGCTTTCTCTCTTCCATCTTCGAGAATCCTTCCAGGAAGAACCAATCTGAGAAAGTAAGGTTTTGCATAAAATTTGAACTCTGTTCCTTCAAAATAGACATCAAACTCTGAAACTCGTGCATATGGTACTCTGATCATTATGGTAAGAAAATCAGGATCTTGACTCAGCTCAAATGCCGGAGTTATCATGTTGAATACTCTTGGAAAATCAGCAACACCTCTTGAAAAACCACCACTGGGGCAACTCAGGCAGCAACGTGGATTCCACTTTGTGGCCCCATTTCTTGAGGTTGGCTCTGGATCTCGTGGTGCCAGAGCGCAGTCTGTTCAGCACCTTCCAAGTCGCCTGTTTTCTGTGAGCCCAGGGGGAGTCTCTCGTTGGGTATCAGCCATTGGTTGAGGTTCTGGGTTTGAGCCTGCCACTTTTGGACACTTGCTTGCTTCGGTGTTCCAGCGAGTGTCTCTGTAGATCTTAGAAAACTATTTCTCGATTTAAGTCGTTGACGTGCTGGCTGATACCCAAACAAGGGATGGCTGGAGATGTCACGGCCTTGGTCCTTTCAATATTGGCTGCTACTTCCCGGCGGATGTCAGGTGGTGTGATACCGGCTAGTTGCGTGTGCAAGTGCGATACACCTCCCACAGCCAACCCAACAAGTACACTCACACATGATGTGGGATGAACAATGGCCACAACTCATTTATTGCAAACAGGAACAAGGGTTGGCAGCCAAGCATGGGTCCTGGATCATGATCGGACAGCCCAATACTGCCGATCCCGCACACACCAGGGTGCCGCTAGCACAATACAGGGCAACTCGGCACCCCTGGGACCACCGGGCGTCCCCCCTAACCGCTAGGGGGGATACCAAACCAGATCCAGGGCCCATGCCCCACGCCCAACAAGGAGTTGTGACGAGAAGCAAACAAGTAACTGTGAACAGGTAACCGTGACAAGGTGAACATCAACAAAATTAACATCCAATGAAAACATAAACCGTATGCAGGGTGGGTGGGATGGATCAGCTGTTGCAGGCCGTGTGCCTGCTGGGGAGCCTGAGCAGCCTTAAGAAGGCTGACTGGAAAGAGGGAGAGGCCAGCTCAGGCCTCACCAGTGGTGGGCGTGGTCAATTGGCCATTGGCCCCCTTGACCTGCCGGCGGGAATCTTTCCCGCCATCAGAGGGGGTTTCTGGGAGGAAGAAGCCCCCCCCCCGGCCAGAATGGCAGTGGGGGACACCCTGCACCGCAACTTCTTTGGCCCGGTAAGTCGGACCATGCTTTATAGTGTAATTACTCCAGTGGTGTAGGGTGCAGACACCCCATGATAATGATGACGGGTGTAGCGCCTCGCCATCCAGGATAGGCAGCTGGATATCCCCACTGCCCGGTCGACCCAGCCATAGGATCTCCATCTTTGCTGGATTCACCCTCAACCTAGTGGCACGCAGCCATCCAGTCACGGCCTCGAGGCACTGATGGAAACAATCGGGTACAGAGTCCGGTCGGCCTTCCATCTTCAGCACCAGCTGAGTGTCATCAGCGTATTGGTAACACTCAAGCCCAAAACCTCGAACCAGCTGAGCAAGTGGTGGCATATAAATGTTAAACAACAGAGGGGAGAGAATGCCCCCCTGAGGAACCCCACAAGATAGAGGGGACCTCTCAGAGACCAGGCCTCCCCTCTCCACTCACTGTCCACGGTTGTGGAGAAAGGAGGACAGCCAGTTTAAAGCTCTCCCCCTGACTCCAACAGCAGTGTTCAGGTGTAATCCCACCACCTTCCACCAATTGTACAGGTGCAAACCCAACAATAGACAGGGTATAGGGATTTTATCTTCAAAGATCCCACCCGCTGTCACCAATTGTACAGGATGCACGCAACTTGTACAGGTGTGGATGATTATGGAGGGAATTAATCTCAGACCTCAATTGTGTATAAGAATTTGTTATAGAGGAGGCCGATTATTATTTGTAAATTAAGGTAACTGCCACCAACGTGAGGTATTTGAGGTACCACCGATGAGATCTGGCTCTACGGATGCAGATTAATTGAGATGAGACGGTCTTCAACAAAAGATAACAAGTTTATTGTGTACAAAGCGTATGGTTGCAGGCTGTTAAATAACTTATAGAACTTTGAATATAACTTAGTTTGTAATACAATCCACTCTTCCAGATGACACAGCTCGTGGCTAACTTTTACTGAGGTGAAGCACTTTAGTAAACAATGTTTCCTAATATGAATAGCCTTCCTATTTGATCTTTCCTTGATCAAATCTCTGATCTCTAGTCCTTCCTCGACTAGGGATCTTAACAAGCTTCCTTTAGTCTACTTTAACTAAAGAAACTGGCCAGGTTTCTCCCTTCAGCCCTCCTAGACTGAAAAACCTCCAGCTATTCACACACACCTCTCTCCCAGGCCTTTCAAGCCTCCACTCTCACACACTGACTCTCAGACTGCCCCTTTTCCAAAGACACACATAACTTCTCCTCCTTGGCTCTGCCCACTTCTCACTCTCCTGCGCTAGCCTGCCTGGTCTCCTTGGCAACGCTTACTGTGGATTCAAACCAGATAACTCTAGTTTTAGCTACTGTTACCAACACAAACATATACTCTAACAGTTAAACATATACATAGTATCAATGACTTCTGCACAGCAGCAAGGCAGTGGGTCAAAAGATTGTGGTCGACTGTGTCAAATGCTGCTGTGAGGTCCAATAACACAAGCAGCGCCGACCTGCCCTGGTCAAGCTGGCATCAAAGGTGATCCGTGATGGAGACCAGCACAGTCTCTGTCCCATGCCCCACATGGAAGCTGGACTGGAAGGGATCTAGTCCGGCTGTGTCATCTAGGAATTGCTGCAACTGCTCCGCTGCTGCCCTCTCAATCACCTTGCCCGGGAACGAGAGATTCGAAACTGGGTGGTAACTGGAGGGAACCAAACAATCTAAATCTGGTTTCTTCAGCAGGGGAGAGACCACCGCCTCTTTTAAACCCTCTGGAAAAACTCCTTGCTCAAGGAAGCTGTTTATAATCCTCAACAGAGGGTCACATAATCCCTCCAAGCAGGATTTCACCAACCAAGAGGGACACGGATTGAGGGAGCAAGTGGTCAGTCTAGCTGCAGCTATGAGCCTATCGACAGCCTCTGCGTTATCATCAGCGTATTGGAGTTCTATAACAGAAGTTGTTGTAACCTTACTTTTGGCTTCAAACCTGCTATTGGATTTAGGTCGGTGTTCTTTCCATCTAAGTTCTCTCCATTGGGAAATTTGGGCACTTTTTTGAGACCCTCCCCGGAATATACCACTGGATCTCAAGAGATGCCCAAGTGGCTCCTACGAACTATGAATCCCAGCATGTCATAGGATGCTGCTGCAAAGAACATCAATGTTACAATTTTTCAGGCATTTCAGATGCCTCCTCCTTCCTTCCCAAATGAGGACTCTGTGAAAGCCATTCCATCTTGAAAATCAGATATCTCATTTCGCAGAAGACTGGAGAAAAGGGACGTAACGGAGCAAGAAAACGGCATATTTTCTTGTTCCCTGCTATGGAGCCCATCTTCATTTGCAACGTACTTCAAGACAGCCGTGTTTCCATGACAGGAAGCAATTCCTCAATGGCAGGATCCCAACTGGAAGGTGGTAATGAATCATTGTCTGCAAACAAGCTGCACCTAAGTAATGAAGTATTGTCTCTCTGCCTGGAAATGAAGTGGGTGCCTTGTGTTCCTCATTGTCTTCGGAAACAGCTGCAGGGTAAAGAGAACCTCCCTTCAAATGCAAAACGTGGACGAGGCAGGAAAGAAGACACACAAAGAGATGGATACAAGAGGTATCCATCTTGGAATACATTTCTACCACTCAGAGAGATTCGTTGCCTTCTGCTCAAGAGGAGGCGGGAGTTCAGGAGAAGGAGAGAAGAGGAGGAGGAGGAGGAAAAGAGGAAGGAGAAGGAGAGAAAAGAAGGGCAGGAGGAGGAAGAAGATACCATTTGAGGGCGGACCTGGCTTGCATCACTGAGACATGGTTGGACGAGCTGGATGGGGTAAATCTCACCCAGTTATGCCCACCTGGTTTCGGGGTGCACCAGCAGGCTAGGTCCGGGGGACGGGGAGGTGGGGTCACAGTAGTCTTTCGGCAGTCCATCGCCATGATCAGATGCGCTGATCCGCAATCCCCTGGGTTTGGGTGTGTTCATCTGAGGGCGGGAAACCATGATAGCTTGGGGATTCTGCTGGTGTACCGCCCACCCCACGACTCAGCAGTTTCCCTGCCTGAGCTAACAGATGTGGTCTCTAATTCGGCTCTGGTCTCCCAGAGCTTGATAATGCTGAGAGACTTTAACATCCATGATGAGACCTCTTTAACAGGACTTCATGGTCACCATGACAACCATGGGGCTATCACAAGTTATATCTGGACCCACCCTTCAGGCTGGACATACACTCGGTATACAAACCCACACGATCTCTTCGATCATCTGGAGAGGCCTTGCTCACGCTCCCACCTGTTTCGCAAGCGTGACTGGTGGGGTTGAGAGAGAGGGCCTTTTCGGTGGTGGCCCCTCGACTCTGGAACTCACTTCCTAAGGACATCAGGCATCTCCCAACTCTGGCAGTCTTTAGGAGGAGCTTGAAGACATAGTTGTTCCAGTGTGCCTTCCCAGAAAATTGACCCCACAGCACTTTGTCCTCCAAAGCACTTTATTTTGTTTTAGGTCTGCTTGTATGTTCCCACAAACCACCTCTTCACTTTTTCGCCCATGTCCAGCATTATTTTTTTATTTTAAATTACATTTGACCTACCCATAGATTTTTAAAGTGTGTTGTCCTATTGATAATGCTTGTGTATTGTTTTATTGTTTTGTTGTTTTTAAATTGCTTGTATTGCTGTTCTTATTGCTTGTATTGTTGCATTTTGAGCTCGGCCTCATGTAAGCTGCACCGAGTCCCTTGGGGAGATGGTGTTGTTGTTCATTCGTTCAGTCGTCTCCGACTCTTCGTGACCTCATGGACCAGCCCACGCCAGAGCTCCCTGTCGGCCGTTACCACCCTCAGCTCTCTCAAGGTCAGTCCAGTCACTTCAAGGATGCCATCCATCCATCTTGCCCTTGGTCGGCCCCTCTTCCTTTTGCCTTCCACTTTCCCCAGCATAATTGTCTTCTCTAGGCTTTCCTGTCTCCTCATGATGTGGCCAAAGTACTTCAACTTTGTCTCTAGTATCTTTCCCTCCAGTGAGCAGTCGGGCTTTATTTCCTGGAGGATGGACTGGTTGGATCTTCTCGCAGTCCAAGGCACTCTCAGCACTTTCCTCCAACACCACAGTTCAAAAGCATCGATCTTCCTTCGCTCAGCCTTCCCTAAGGTCCAGCTCTCACATCCGTAGGTGACTACAGGGAATACCATGGCTTTGACTAGGCGGATCTTTGTTGCCAGTGTGATGTCTCTACTCTTCACTATTTTATCGAGATTGGACATTGCTCTCCTCCCAAGAAGTAAGCGTCTTCTGATTTCCTGGCCACAGTCTGCATCTGCAGTAATCTTTGCACCTAGAAATACAAAGTCTGTCACGGCCTCCACGGTTTCTCCCTCTATTTCCCAGTTGTCAATCATTCTTGTTGCCATAATCTTGGTTTTTTTGACGTTTAGCTGCAACCCGGCTTTTGCGCTTTCTTCTTTCACCTTGATTAGAAGGTTCCTCAGCTCCTCCTCACTTTCGGCCATCAGAGTGGTGTCATCTGCATATCTGTGGGGAGATGGTAGTGGGGTATAAATAAAGTGTTGTTGTTGTTATTATTATTATTATTACTACTACTACTACTACTACTACTACTATTTGAATTCCTCTTCTTGAGCACTTTCTCCTTTCCTTTTGCTCCCACAGTAGCAAGTTTCATCAGGATTGGTCTAAAAATGAGGGAGGGAGAATCCCCTGGATTTCCCTCAGTGACAGTACTGGTTTTTTTTCCGACTGCGCATGCGTGTCCACATTAACTAATCAATTCGGAAGTTTCAAATTTTTTTTGAAAAATTCGGAAATGACTTTAGAATCGAACCCACCTACATCCAAAATGAGTTTTGAACCATTTTTTTTGATCAACCAAGCAATCTTTTCTTTTTCTTTCTTTCAAAGCAAAACCCTCCCTGAAAGACTCGCCATGAAATTTAGGCCAATTCTGTGTGATATGATAATTTTTAAAGGAAAATTTCGGAATTATTAAAAAAAACGAAACGCAAGGACTCCCTAAAAACAAAACGAGTTTAGAACCAAATTTTTCCGTGGTTACCCAAGCCTACAAAGAATCTGTTATTGAAAACAAGTGCCTGTCCTTCGTGGACAAGATTAGGAAGCCACCAGTTGCATAAAAGCCTGGAATCATTTCTTTAACTTTCTGAAGACAAAAGAAGTTTCTGTTTGATTGTTCATTAATAAAGGACTTTGTTATACTTCACAAGTGATCTAAAGACCATTTGTGGTGGAAAATCTCTGAGAACTTCTCTTCGGGGGTCCCTGGCTTCCCTCTGGGCTCAAGTCGCACGTCCTATTTAAAGACAATTATTTACAGGCCCAGCGCGCGTCAGAACACATTGGGATATTTCATTTGAAGGTGATTCAACATGAAGACAAATTCTGTTGATTCAGAGCATCCAGACTTGGAAATTTTCCCTGGCAGCTGTTAACAAATGCCACGGATGCAACATGCAAAACATATTGGCGCCATAATTAACGCTCAAGAGGAGGAAGAGGAATGCCAGACCCCATCAAGAAGACTTGCTCTTTTGGAACCGTTTCTAGAGCGACAACCCACCTGTCCAAATACCGATTTATTCGCCAAGTTATCACCGGAAGTGAGCCGCCAGATGCCTCTCCTCCTGGGCGACCTTTCTGGAAGAGGCCAATTAGTGCCCGCTAATCGCTTGTTTCTCCAACACATGAAGCACTTGCCTCCCGACTCCAAACACTCCCGACGCTCCTCCTCCTTGGCAGATTTCTGCCACTTTGCTTCCTCCTGACAGGCAGATTCACAGACAAATAAATTAGCTAATGAAGAAAGTGACTTGTTGGTAGGGCTTCTGTCACCGTCAGCCGAGCAGCAGAATATCTCAAGCATCCTCAGCCGCGGATCATCCAACAAAACCAGAAAATAGTCGGCTTCTTTGGTTTTTAAAAAACTTTTTTGTATTCTTCTATATAAATTCTATATAATTTATATATTCTATATAAATAAAAATGTAACATTAGTTTGTGGGATTAACAGAACTCAAAAACCACTGGACGAATTGACACCAAGTGTGGACACAAGACACCTCTCAGGCCGACAAGTGACCATCACTCATAAAAACACTGAAAAGCACAGCAGAAGGGACTTGAAAAGCCAAAAAACAAAAAAATACATTACAACGCATGCGCAAAACCACATATATACACTAGGGCTGAGCGGTTTCGTTCGTTAATTTCGTAATTCGTTATTAATTCGTATTTAAATTAGCTTACGATCCGATATTGAGCCATGCAGCAATAGTGTGAGGAGTAAATTAGATTTGAAACAATTTTTAATGTATTTCGTAATTGTTTCGTAATTATTTCGTAATTGGTTCAAAATTGTTTCATAATTATTTCGTAATTATTTTCGCATGTCTGGTGCAAGTTTTATAGTTGTTGTTTGTTTTATCATACCAACAGTCTAATGGCTCGGATTTCTTCGCATGTACGATGCAGCTAAAATTCACAGGGCAAACAAGCCCTGCTGAGAGGCGAAGCCTAACTTATACCACTGCAGCATCATGATACCTCAATAAATGAGGGAGAGAGAAACCATTAACAAAATACTTACGAAGATTTGTAAGTTTCGTTAAGTTCCGAACTTTTCACCACCCAAGTCCTCAAAGACATGGGCATGAAAAGAAACCAAGGAATGCCTTTGCAGGATTGCATGGATGGGAGGGAAAACTTCTTCTCCTGCTTCCCAAGGACATAATTGGGCCTGACATGTAATTAGAAAGTGTTGAGATTAATTTCACAATTCAGCAGCAGATCAGTTGCACAACTTCAGTGCTTTCCAGTAGCTTCTTCCTGCACAGTATTTTCAGTCAACTGCCCCCATAGACTGCAGTCACTCTGGAACTCTTTTACAGACACTTGAGCACATGCCCGGCCATTGTCAGTTTTACCATTGTCTTTCCCCCAGTCTAGATGACATTACAAACTTACCACAGCACACAGTTATATCTTGTCTTAGCAGACAGGTTCTTTTAATCAATTACATAGAGCCTTCGACTAACAGCATCACAGCACAAGGAGAGAATACACTGTACATGACTTCCTTATATACAATTCTATACAATTACACATAGCAATCTCTGATTGGTTCCCAACTCATTAACTTAACTCAGACCCAGGATCACATCATTCACAATCACCTGGACTAGGCCAGAACACATTCCCCAAATGATTCCCTATATACTAGGGCTGGGCGGTTTCATTTCATTAATTCGTAATTCGTTAAAAATTCGTTATTTTTTTTATAACGAAGCGATAACGAACCATTCTGGAGCAACTTAAAAACGAAACGAATTTTTAAATTCGTTTTGTAAATGCTTCGGATTCGTTATGTATTTGTTTCGTTATCGGTTTGAGGTCGTTTCGTTAATATTTCCGCATGTCTGGGGCAAGTTTTATAGTTGTTTTTTTGTTTAATTAGTGAAAAAAATGATAATATCCCACCAACAGTCAACAACAGAGGGAGAGGGAAGCTTCAGAAGTTCCCCCTGTCCCATATGGAGGTTTTTTAGCGTATTGCGCGGTCGCATCCACCATTAACGAATCGATTCGTATTCTTTTCGTATTCGTTTCGTATTGGTTCGTAATTTTACGAAATTTCGTAAATATCGAACTTTTTTAAAGAAAATTTTCGGAATTCTTTTAAATAACGAAACGCAAAAACCCCCTAAAAACGATTCGAGTTTAGAAACAAATTTTTCCGTGGTTGGACAGCCCTAAGAGATATACACTGTACATGACTTCCTTATATACAATTCTATACAATTACACATAGCAATCTCTGATTGGTTCCCAACTCATTAACTTAACTCAGACCCAGGATTACATCATTCACAATCACCTGGACTAGGCCAGAACACATTCCCCAAATGATTTCCTATATACTAGGGCTGGGCGGTTTCGTTTCGTTAATTCGTAATTCGTTAAAAATTTGTTATTTTTTTTATAACGAAGTGATAACGAACCATTCTGGAGCATCTAAAAAACGAAACGAATTTTTCAATTCGTTTCGTTATTGCTTCGTATTCATTTCGTAATCGTTTTGAAATCGTTTCGTTATTATTTCCGCATGTCTGGGGCAGGTTTTATAGCTGTTGTTAGTGAAAAAAAATTATAAATATCACACCAACAGTCAACAACAGAGGGAGAGGGAAGCTTCAGAAGTTCCCCCTGTCCCATATGGAGGTTTTTTAGCGTATTGCACTGTCGCGTCCGCCATTAACGAATCGATTCGTATTCGTTTCGTATTCGTTTCGTATTGGTTCGTAATTTTACGAAATTTCGTAAATATCAAACTTTTTTAAAGAAAAAATTCGGAATTCATTAAAAATCGAAACGCAAAAACCCCCAAGAAATGAATCGAGTTTAGAAACAAATTTTTCCGTGGTTGGACAGCCCTAAGAGATATACACTGTACATGACTTCCTTATATACAATTCTATACAATTACACATAGCAATCTCTGATTGGTTCCCAACTCATTAACTTAACTCAGACCCAGGATTACATCATTCACAATCACCTGGACTAGGCCAGAACACATTCCCCAAATGATTCCCTATATACAGTTAATGCAAGACTCAGCATTTCTAATAGAAGCCTATTAGCGGTGCATGACTCAGCTATACTACATTACAATACAGAAAGAGGCTTGCCAAATTGGCACACATGTCATGGACACGCAACTAATGAGTCCGAAAATTCGTAAGTTTCGTTAAGTTCCAAACTTTTCACCACCCAAATTCTCAAAGACACGGGCATGAAAAGAAACCCGGGAATGTCTTTGGAGGATTGCATGGATGGGAGGGAAAACTTCTTCTCCTGCTTCCCAAGGACATAATTGGGCCTGACATGTAATTAGAAAGAAGCTTGCCAAATTGGCACACGTGTCATGGCCACGCAACTAATGGGCCTGAACATTGTAATGGAAAACGTACATCTTTTCATCACAGTCAATTGAAAAAAAGAAAAGAAAAGAAAAGCTTCTGCCATTCCAAGCAAAGCAAAGAACTCCTTTCCTCCCCGGGCGTCACAGTCTATTTTTTTTTTACTCTCTAATTCATTCGAAAGAGGGATGAGGAGCTGGGAGGCAATGCGCCGGCTTGTTGAACGAGGAGAGGAGACTTCTTACCACTCGGTTGAGTTTATAAAGAGTCTTTTTATTAAGTGGGAAAGGGTTGAAGGTAGATGTTAGTCACATGGAGCAGGATCCTCGATCTGACTTGGGTGGCATGTTCCTTATTGCATTCCATTATGGATTGCACTGTTGTTTATTCGTCGCTTCCAACTCTTGGTGACCTCCTGGACCATCCCAGGACAGAACTCCCTGTCATCCGTGGCCACCCCCAGCTCCTTCAGGGTCAATCCAGTCACTTCAAGGATGCCATTCGCTGGGAAACCGCTGGGAGAGGTCATCCGGAGTTCTGGAGTTGGGTGTCATCTCTACTCTACGACACAACTCTACTACTCTTTTCCACCGAATTCCAAGGAGGCCTCTCGGGTGCTGGACGAGTGCCTGGCCGCTGTGTCTATCTGGATGAGGAGGAACAAGCTGAAGATCAATCCTGACAAGACAGAGGTCCTCCTGGTCGATCGCAAACTGGATTGGGGTATAGGGTGGCAACCTGTGCTGGACGGGGTTACACTCCCCCTGAAGTCACAGGTCCGCAGCTTGGGAGTCCTCCTGGATTCATCGCTCACGCTTGAGGCTCAGGCGTCGATGGTGTCCGGGAGGGCTTTTGCACAACTGAGACTTGTGCGCCAACTGCGACCGTACCTCGCGAAGGCTGATCTGACCGGAGTGGTCCATGCCTTGGTCCCTCCAGATTGGATTACTGCAATGCGCTCTACGTAGGGCTGCCCGTGAAAACGGCTCGGAGATTCCAACTGGTCCAACGGGCAGCAGCCAGGATGTTAACTGGTGCTCCTTACAGAGAGAGGTCAACCCTCCTGTTCAAGGAGCTCCACTGGCTGCCGTTTATCTTCCGAGCCCAATTTAAGGTGCAGGTGCTTACCTACAAAGCCCTGAACGGTTTGGGACCACCCTACCTGCGTGACCACATCTCCGTCTACCGAACCCACACGTGCACTTCATAGAATCATAGAATCATAGAATCATAGAATCATAGAATCATAGAATCATAGAATCATAGAATCATAGAATCATAGAATCATAGAATCATAGAATCATAGAATCATAGAATCATAGAGTCATAGAGTCATAGAGTCATAGAGTCATAGAGTTGGAAGAGACCTCACGGGCCATCCAGTCCAACCCCATTCTGCCAAGAAGCAGGAATATTGCATTCAAATCACCCCTGACAGATGGCCATCCAGCCTCTGTTTAAAAGCTTCCAAAGAAGGAGCCTCCACCACACTCCGGGGCAGAGAGTTCCACTGCTGAACGGCTCTCATAGTCAGGAAGTTCTTCCTCATGTTCAGATGGAATCTCCTCTCTTGTAGTTTGAAGCCATTGTTCCATTGCGTCCTAGTCTCCAGGGAAGCAGAAAACAAGCTTGCTCCCTCCTCCCTGTGGCTTCCTCTCACATATTTATACATGGCTATCATATCCCCTCTCAGCCTTCTCTTCTTCAGGCTAAACATGCTCAGCTCCTTAAGCCGCTCCTCATAGGGCTTGTTCTCCATCCAAGGACGAAACATGGTTGCCCCTGCTTAGCTTCCTGGATGGTGCGAGCTCTGGGCCTGGAGGGTGTTCAGGCCTGTTCCAATGCTGGCTGGGAGCGACCCAGAAGCAGCCCCTGGGCCCCAACAGGCAGCAGAAGTCCACTTCAGACACACCTCTTAAGTACGCATGCGCAGCCTCCCCCTGTCCCCACAGACGCCCTTCGGTCATCTGGAGAGGCCCTGCTCGTGATCCCGCCCGCGTCGCAAGCGCGCCTGGTGGGGACGCGAGACAGGGCCTTTTCTGTGGTGGCCCCCCAACTTTAGAACGCCCTCCCAAAAGATCTCAGACAGGCCCCTACATTGGCAGTCTTCAGAAAGAATTTGAAAACCTGGCTGTTCTGATGTGCCTTTTCAGATTAGGAACCTCCAGCACCAAGTCCTAGAAGCACTTTAGTAGAACCAAGATCACTGCACACTGCACACTGCACTTCTATTATAATCCTACACACCTCCCGCCACATCAGCACTTTTAATCCTGTACCCACTACTCTGGCTGGCCCAGTTTTAATAGTGTCTCGTTGTATTGTTTATTGTTTATTCTGCTTAACTGTTTTTTTAATTTGCTTTATGTATTGTATTGTTGTATTGTGTTCTGAGGCCTCGGCCTGTGTAAGCCACATCGAATCCTTTGGGAGATGCTAGCGGGGTACAAATAAAGTTAATAATAATAATAATAATAATAATAATCCATCCATCCATCTTGCACTTGGTTGGCCCCTCTTCCTTTTTCCTTCCATTTTCCCCAGCATAATTGTCTTCTCTGAGCTTTCCTTTCTTCTCATGATGTGGCCAAAGTACTTCATCTTGGCCTCCACTATCCTTCCCTCCAATGAGCAGTCGGGCTTGATTTCCTGGAGGATGGACTGGCTGGATCTTCTGGTGGTCCAAGGCACTCTCAGAACTTTCCTCCAACACCACAGTTCAAAAGCATCCATCTTCCTTCGCTCAGTCTTCCTTATGGTCCAGATCTCACATCCATAGGTGACTATGGGAAATACCATTGCCTAACTGTAGTATCTTCCAGAAAATTAGAAACATTGGAGGCAAATTTCAGGCAAAAATTGGTATGATAAGAAACAAAGATGGCAGGGACCTAACAGAAGCTGAAGAGATCAAGAGAAGGTGGCGAGACTATACAGAAGATCTGTATAGGAAGGATAATAATATCGAGGATAGTTTTGATGGTTTGGTGAATGAATTAGAACCAGACATCCTGAGGAGTGAGGTTGAATGGGCCTTAAGAAGCATTGCTAACAACAAGGCAGCAGGAGACGACGGGATCCCAGCTGAACTGTTTAAAATCTTAAAAGATGATGCTGTCAAGGTGATGCATGCCATGTGCCAGCAAATATGGAAAATACAAGAATGGCCATCAGACTGGAAAAAATCAACTTATATTCCCATACCAAAAAAGGGAAATGCGAAAGACTGCTCAAACTTCCGTACAGTGGCCCTTATTTCTCATCATGCCAGGAAGGTAATGCTCAAGATCCTGCAAGGAAGACTCCAGCAATACATGGAGCGAGAGTTGCCAGATGTTCAAGCTGGGTTTAGAAAAGGCAGAGGAACGAGAGACCAGATTGCCAATATCCGGATGCTGGATAATGGAGAAAGGCAGGGAGTTTCAGAAAAACATCTACTTCTGCTTCATTGACTATTCTAAAGCCTTTGACTGTGTGGATCATAATAAATTGTGGCAAGTTCTTGGTGGGATGGGCATCCCAAGCCCCCTTCCCTCTCTCCTGAGGAATCTGTACAAGGACCAAGGAGCCACAGTCAGAACTGACCACGGAACAACAGACTGGTTCCAGATTGGGAAAGGCGTACAGCAGGGTTGTATACTCTCCTCCACCCTATTCAACTTGTATGCAGAACACATCATGCGAGGATGTGCGGGGCTTGAGGAATGCAAAGCTGGGGTGAAAATTGCTGGAAGAAACATGAACAACCTCAGATATGCAGATGACACCACTCTGATGGCCGAAAGCGAGGAGGAGCTGAGGAGCCTTCTAATCAAGGTGAAAGAAGAAAGCGCAAAAGCCGGGTTGCAGCTAAATATCAAAAAAACCAAGATTATGGCAACAAGAATGATTGACAACTGGAAAATAGAGGGAGAAACCGTGGAGGCCGTGACAGACTTTGTATTTCTAGGCGCAAAGATGACTGCAGATGCAGACTGTGGCCAGGAAATCAGAAGACGCTTCCTTCTTGGGAGGAGAGCCATGTCCAGTCTCGATAAAATAGTGAAGAGTAGAGACATCAGACTGGCAACAAAGATCCATTGCCTAGTCAAAGCCATGGTATTCCCTGTAGTCACCTCGGAAGTGAGAGCTGGACCTTAGGGAAAGCTGAGCAAAGGAAGATCGATGCTTTTGAGCTGTGGTGTTGGAGGAAAGTGCTGAGAGTGCCTTGGACTGCGAGAAGATCCAACCAGTCCATCCTCCAGGAAAGAAAGCCCGACTGCTCACTGGAGGGAAGGAGACTAGAGACAAAGCTGAAGTACTTTGGCCACATCATGAGGAGACAGCAAAGCCTAGAGAAGGGAATGATACTGGGGAAAGTGGAAGGCAAAAGGAAGAGGGGCCGACCAAGGGCAAGATGGATGGATGGCATCCTTGAAGTGACTGGACTGACCTTGAAGGAGCTGGGGGTGGTGATGGTTGACAGGGAGCTCTGGCGGGGGCTGGTCCATGAGGTCACCTAGAGAAGACAATGATACTGGGGAAAATGGAAGGAAAAAGGAAGAGGGGCCGACCAAGGGCAAGATGGATGGATGGCATCCTTGAAGTGACTGGACTGACCTTGAAGGAGCTGTGGGTGGTGACGGCCGACAGGGAGCTCTGTGGTGGGCTGGTCCATGAGGTCACCTAGAGAAAACAATGATACTGGGGAAAATGGAAGGAAAAAGGAAGAGGGGCCGACCAAGGGCAAGAGGGATGTATGGCATCCTTGAAGTGACTGGATTGACCCTGAAGGAGCTGGGGGTGGTGACGGCCGACAGGGAGCTCTGGCATGGGCTGGTCCATGAGGTCATCTAGAGAAGACAATGAGACTGGGAAAAATGGAAGGAAAAAGGAAGAGGGACCGACCAAGGGCAAGATGGATGGATGGTATCCTTGAAGTGACTGGACTGACCTTGAAGGAGATGGGGGTGATGATGGCCGACAGGGAGCTCTGGGGTGGGCTGGTCCATGAGGTCACCTAGAGAAGACAATGATACTGGGGAAAATGGAAGGAAAAAGGAAGAGGGGCCGACCAAGGGCAAGATGGATGGATGGCATCCTTGAAGTGACTGGACTGACCTTGAAGGAGCTGTGGGTGGTGACGGCCGACAGGGAGCTCTGTGGTGGGCTGGTCCATGAGGTCACCTAGAGAAGACAATGATACTGGGGAAAATGGAAGGAAAAAGGAAGAGGGGCCGACCAAGGGCAAGATGGATGGATGGCATCCTTGAAGTGACTGGACTGACCTTGAAGGAGCTGTGGGTGGTGACGGCCGACAGGGAGCTCTGTGGTGGGCTGGTCCATGAGGTCACCTAGAGAAAACAATGATACTGGGGAAAATGGAAGGAAAAAGGAAGAGGGGCCGACCAAGGGCAAGAGGGATGTATGGCATCCTTGAAGTGACTGGATTGACCCTGAAGGAGCTGGGGGTGGTGACGGCCGACAGGGAGCTCTGGCATGGGCTGGTCCATGAGGTCATCTAGAGAAGACAATGAGACTGGGAAAAATGGAAGGAAAAAGGAAGAGGGGCCGACCAAGGGCAAGATGGATGGATGGTATCCTTGAAGTGACTGGACTGACCTTGAAGGAGATGGGGGTGATGATGGCCGACAGGGAGCTCTGGGGTGGGCTGGTCCATGAGGTCACCTAGAGAAGACAATGATACTGGGGAAAATGGAAGGAAAAAGGAAGAGGGGCCGACCAAGGGCAAGATGGATGGATGGCATCCTTGAAGTGACTGGACTGACCTTGAAGGAGCTGTGGGTGGTGACGGCCGACAGGGAGCTCTGTGGTGGGCTGGTCCATGAGGTCACCTAGAGAAGACAATGATACTGGGGAAAATGGAAGGAAAAAGGAAGAGGGGCCGACCAAGGGCAAGATGGATGGATGGTATCCTTGAAGTGACTGGACTGACCTTGAAGGAGATGGGGGTGATGATGGCCGACAGGGAGCTCTGTGGTGGGCTGGTCCATGAGGTCACCTAGAGAAGACAATGATACTGGGGAAAATGGAAGGAAAAAGGAAGAGGGGCCGACCAAGGGCAAGATGGATGGATGGCATCCTTGAAGTGACTGGACTGACCTTGAAGGAGCTGTGGGTGGTGACGGCCGACAGGGAGCTCTGTGGTGGGCTGGTCCATGAGGTCACCTAGAGAAGACAATGATACTGGGGAAAATGGAAGGAAAAAGGAAGAGGGGCTGACCAAGGGCAAGGTGGATGGATGGCATCCTTGAAGTGACTGGATTGACCTTGAAGGAGCTGGGGGTGGTGACGGCTGACAGGGAGCTCTGGCGTCGGCTGGTCCATGAGGTCACCTAGAGAAGACAGTGATACTGGGGAAAATTTTCCTCCAGCACCACAGTTCAACAGCATCCATCTTCCTTCGCTCAGTCTTCCTTATGGTCCATCTCTCACATCCATAGGTGACTATGGGAAATACCATTGCCTAAGTGTAGTATCTTACATTTGCCCTTGCTGAAATGCATTTTGTTATTTTTGGCCCAGCTCTCTAATCTGTTAAAGTCAGATTCATTGCTGGTCTTCCATCTAAGAACTCACCAGGGTCGTTCTTGCTCATTTTGCCAAGATTAGGCTGCATCTGGTGCCTTTTGGGTATTTCAGCAAGTCGCAGATTGCCAAATCCACCAGTGGCAAAAAGTGGAAGATAACCGTGGTTTTTAGATGTAGCTTTAGTCAAAGCAATAAGAGCAGCTGGAAGTACGATTCTGCGAGTCCCATTTTTCTTCATGCTGCCTCAGCCTGCAAAAAAAATAGTCAAGCATTCCTATCCATCAATGGCAGAATTGCAGAGCCCTCCGGTTGGGTTTTGGAAGGATATATATATATATATATATATATATATATATATATATATATACCCAGTCTGATTTTTCTGATAAAAGACAGTGTTATGAAGGCAGAGGGAGGTTCGGCAAAGGCAGCTTGGAGCATCTGTTTTGTCTTCTTCCTGGCAGCAAGTGAGAGAGATAGGCCACTAATAAATTAGCAGATAGTTACCAACCTCAGCGGGTGAGAGACTGGGCAAGAAAATTAACTCGGCTTTCTGCGGCTGGGTCTATCTCTGGGATCAGCAAACCAGGCAGGGAGGCGGAAAGGCAAAGGAATGGGGATAATTGAAAAATAGCACACAGTTTATGTGGCGAGACACACAAATACACACACAAAGATAGGGTCCAGTTGTCCATGTCTTGCACAAGCATCAACCCTGATGAGACAGGAATGAGGTGTCGAAAGAAATGGAAGGGAATTAGTTAAGCTTTTGAGTCACCTTGTGAAGAGAAAAAGCAGGGTATAAATAAACATAGGAGAATGTTCTGTCAGGAGAATGATGGGATCTTGGATGCATCTCAGTAGATTGTCCTTGATGAATGCACCGGGGATGTCGAAGAGAAGGAGGAGGAGATCACTTTACACTAGGCCTGTTTGATTAAAAAAAATGGTTCAAAACTCGTTTTGGATGTGGTTCAGATCTAAAGTCAATTCCGATTTTCACAGAAAAAAAATTCAACACTTTTCAAAACTTCAGAGACTTCAAAATCCTTCATTAATGGAGAGAAAGGAAACCATCCACACTGGGTTAAACTGCAACTCTCACCCAGGACTGACGCGGGAGAGAAAGGAAACCGAAGGAAATCCATCCACACTGGGTTAAACGGCAGCTCTCGCCCAGGACTGACGTGGGAAAGGAAACCCAAGGAAATCCATCCACACTGGGTTAAACGGCGGCTCTCGCCCGGGACTGACGCGGGAGAGAAAGGAAACCGAAGGAAATCCATCCACACTGGGTTAAACTGCTGCTCTCACCCAGGACTGACGAGGGAGAGAAAGGAAACCGAAGGAAATCCATCCACACTGGGTTAAACTGCTGCTCTCACCCAGGACTGAAATGGGAGAGAAAGGAAACCGAAGGAAATCCATCCACACTGGGTTAAACTGCTGCTCTCGCCCAGGACTGACGAGGGAGAGAAAGGAAACCGAAGGAAATCCATTCACACTGGGTTAAACTGCTGCTCTCGCCCAGGACTGAAATGGGAGAGAAAGGAAACCGAAGGAAATCCATCCACACTGGGTTAAACTGCTGCTCTCACCCAGGACTGAGTTGAGAGAGAAAAGACGCTGAAAGAAATCCGTCCACACTGGGTTAAACTGCTGCTCTCGCCCAGGACTGACACGGGAGAGAAAGAAAACCAAAGGAAATCCATCCACACTGGATTAAACTGCTGCTCTCACCCAGGACTGACGCAGGAGAGAAAGGAAACCGAAGGAAATCCGTCCACACTGGGTTAAACTACTGCTCCCACCCAGGACTGACGCGGGAGAGAAAGGAAACCGAAGGAAATCCGTCCACTCTAGGTTAAACTGCTGCTCTCACCCGGGACTGACGTGGGAGAGAAACCAAAGGAAATCCATCCACACTGGGTTAAACTGCTGCTCCCACCCAGGACTGACGCGGGAGAGAAAGGAAACCGAAGGAAATCCGTCCACTCTAGGTTAAACTGCTGCTCTCACCCGGGACTGACGTGGGAGAGAAACCAAAGGAAATCCGTCCACACTGGGTTAAACTGCAGCTCTTGCCCAGGACTGATGCGGGAGAGAAAAGAAACCGAAGGAAATCCATCTACACTGGGTTAAACCGCGGCTCTCGCCCTGGACTGATGCGGGAGAGAAAAGAAACCGAAGGAAATCCATCCACACTGGTTTGAACAACTGCATCATTTCCGACTCACTTTCTGATTCGTAAGAGAAATGGCGGAAAAAGTTTCAGAAGGGCAAAGGGACTTCCGGTTTCCTAACAAACTTCGAGATCGCTTCAAAAAGGAAATCTTTCCGAATTTATTCCTAATTACGAAGATTCTGACTGAACCTAACCATGCCTCCTTTACATCTACACAATCCACTTCAACAGGAACACTTTTCAGCGTACCTAAACACTGCCTTGTACAAAAGGGACCCTGTCAATCCTCAAAGGAAACAGGTCTTGGTAGTAGGTGACTCCCTCCTTGGAGAAACGGAAGCTGTCATTTCTAGACCGGATGGGATGGTTTGAGAAATATGCTGTCCCGGGGGCAACATCAACGATCCATACTTTGTTTTCTAACACAATCGTGAGGTCAGGAGTATTGTGCTCCAAAACTCTGTCTGTCCGAATTTGGAAGTCCTAGAGGAGTTTGGAATGTGATCCCACTCGTTCTTTGTTGCAAGCAGACGGCGTTTGTAGCACAAGTTCAATGAATCATCTGCGCAACGGTGTTGTGCCTCTGCTTGTAGTCTGTCTCCTGATCTTCTTGCAGCAGCTAAGAATGTGATCTATTGTTTCATCTGCTTCCTTTCAGAGTCTACATTTGGGATCTGTCATCGACTTTTCAATTCTGGCTTTGATGGCATTGGTTCAAATGGCTTATTCTAGGGCTGCCAGAATTATGAATAATAATAATAATAATAATAATAATAATAATAATAATAATTTTATTGGGTTGTTGTAGGTTTTTTCGGACTATACGGCCATGTTCTAGAGGCATTTTCTCCTGACGTTTTGCCTGCATCTATGGCAAGCATCCTCAGAGGTAGTGAGTAGGCTTGGGCGGTTTCGTTCGTTAATTTTGTAATTCGTTATTAATTCGTATTTAAATTAGCTTACGATCCAATATTGAGCCATGCAGGACTACTGTGAGGAGTAATTAAAAATCGAAACAATTTTTCCAATTTATTTCGTATTGTTTCGAAATTGTTTCGAAATTGTTTCGTAATTATTTCCGTATGTCTGGTGCAAGTTTTATAGTTGTTGTTTGTTTTATCAGTGATGAAAAATAAATTATCACACCAACAGTCAACAACAGAGGGAGAGGGAAGCTTCAGAAGTTCCCCCTGTCCCATTTGGAGGGTTTTTTAGCATATTGCGCAATCGCGTCCGCCATTAACGAATCGATTCGTAATTTTACAAAATTTCGTATATTTTGAACTTTTTTAAAGGAAAATTTCGGAATTCTTTAAAAAAACGAAACGCAAGGGCTCCCTAAAAACAAAACGAGTTTAGAACCAAATTTTTCCGTGGTTACCCAAGCCTAGTAGTGAGGTCCTCTGAGGATGCTTGCCATAGATGCCAGTGAAACATCAGGAGAAAATGCCTCTACAACATGGCCATATAGCCCGAAAAAACCTAAAACAACCCAATGATTCCAGCCATGAAAGCCTTCAACAATAATGTTATGTCTTACCCGGCTCCCTCCCACACAAACATTACAAAAATTCTATCAACACACATCTTAAAATGTAGTTATATAAAAGATACATATTGTTCAAGGGAGGAAAGTGGAATGTAAACAAGTATCATCATCACTATCACCGAAGTGATGACACTGACCTAAAAGAGAGCCGGGAAAGAATCTCATTTTGCTTCTGATCAAAAAAGGAGATTCCGTGTAGGCATCAGGGAGAGCTTTTCGACTTCAGGAGGAATGCTTTGGCTTTGTTGACCATGGCCTGCTTTTCCAGGAGAATGGCCTACTGGCAAGGGATTGGGTATATATATCTCACACAAGTAGGAAAACACCTTTTTGCTCACAGACTCACAAATCTCATCATGCACACTTTAAACTAGGCCCACCAGGGGAGGGGGACAACAGCCTTGCGAACAATATTTTACTCACAACCAGAGGCGGCCCTAGGTATTTTTCAACGGTAAGCAAACAGTATTTTGGCACCCCCCCCCCCTCCACTAATCACTGATATATATTTTCTGTTCGTCGTGGGAGTTCTGTGTGCTATATTTGTTTCAATTCCATCATTGGTGGAGTTCAGAATGCTCTTTGATTGTAGGTGAATTATACAGTAACTACAACTTGCATCTGTCAAGGTCTATTTTCCCCCAAGAGTGCCCCTGGGCAAAATCAACTATACTGCGAATGCTTACTTTGTGTAGTGGCTTGAGCCGCCCCTGCTCACAACGTTCGGGAACTGCCAAAAGGCTAAACAGAGGGTTGCAAAAACACAAGGACCAAATATCAAGAGCCCAATAACCCCAAACAAACAGCTCAGGGGAGGGTCTCAGGTCTTTACAGTAATGCACAGAGCGTGGGAAATAAACAAGATGAACTCAAACTTTTAGCACAACAACATACTTATACACTAATATACACACATATGCACATATATATACACACAAAAACACATATACACAGACTGAGCCACAGCAA
The DNA here is from genome assembly GCF_037176765.1 of Anolis sagrei. NCBI lineage: Eukaryota > Metazoa > Chordata > Lepidosauria > Squamata > Anolidae > Anolis > Anolis sagrei. The sequence continues at coordinate 14,425,550 of NC_090033.1, forward strand.
CACGTGGCAGGGGACGGGTAGTAGTAGTAGTAGTAGTGATAATAATAATAATAATAATAATAATAATATCTGTCTTTGTGTCTATCTTTGAGTCTCTTTGTGAAGAGAAAAGGCAGAGTATAAATAAACATAATAATAATAGTAATCACTAATCATAGTAATATAATAATAATAATAATAATAATAATAATAATAATAATATTAATAATAATCTCCTGATGATTTCCAATTAGAGTTAAATTGGGACAATATGTATTCCCAAACATCTTGGCATGTTGTTATTGTCGCAATTGGTCATCATGCAAAACATTTGAAAAGAGCCAATATTGTGCAGGATAATGGAGATAGGATTATTGATCATTTTAATAACAATAATAATAATAATAATAATAATAATAATAATAATAATAGAATAGAAAGACATTCATTACCTGCCTCTCTGTGTGGTTGGAGGGGGGGGGGGGGCTGATACAACAGATCAAATTCATTAAATTCGTACTTAAGAGGCGGTATCCGAAATCCAATATCTCGATGACAACTGCCATGGTTCAGTGCAATGGGATCTGCCAAAGCGGCAAGGAAAGGTGGCCATTCAGAAGCCTTCTCACCTTGATCCTGCTCAACCTGAGCACATCCTTCTCTTTCCAAACAACCTTATTAGCAACCCACTGATGTCCCTGTTGATAGACATCCTGATCAGACGCCACCTTTACAAGGCTATTATGTCTCCACGAGTCCCCGCTTAATCCCTTATGAAGATAACACCAAACGCAATCCGGTTCTGCTCAGGAGAGGGGCCTTAAATCCTCTGACCTATTTTACGACGTTATCTCCAGGCATTCCTGCATACTTTTGACATCTTAAACGCAGGGAAACCAGAAAGTAGGAGCTCATTCTTATGGCTTGGTGGGGCTGATCCTATAGGCTTGGGTAACAACGGAATAATTTGTTTCTAAACTCGTTTCGTTTTTAGGGGTCCATTGCGTTTTGTTTTTTTTAATAATTCCGAAATTTTCCTTTTAAAAATTTCGAAATTTATGAAATTTCGTATAATTACGAATCGATTCGTTAACGGCGGACGCAATTGCGCAATATGCTAAAAAAACCTCCAAATGGGACAGGGGGAACTTCTGAAGCTTCCCTCTCCCTCTGTTGTTGACTGTTGGTGTGATAAAACAAACAACAACTATAAAACTAGCACCAGACATGCGAAAATAATTATGAAATAATTACGAAATAATTTCATAATTATAGTTGTGAGGAATAGTGTGAGGAGTAAATTAGATTCAAAACAATTTTTCAATATATTTCGTAATTATTTCGTAATTATTTCGAAATTATTTCGAAATTATTTCGTAATAATTACGAAATAATTACGAAATATATTGAAAAAATTGTTTCGAATCTAATTTACTCCTCACACTATTCCTGCATGGCTCAATATTGGATCGTAAGTTAATTTAAATACAAATTAATAACGAATTACGAAATTAACGAACGAAACCGCCCAAGCCTAATACTAATATACACACACACATATGCACATATATACACACAAAAATACATATACACAGACTGAGCCGAGACTTGTGCTAGATTTCCAAACAATGCCTGATCTGACAAGATTTTCTACAGGCAAACCTTAAAACCCAAGAACTGGTTTCGTTTTCCCCCAGTCTTTGACTGTAATTGATGAATTCTTTCAGATCTACGTAAACATTGGGCCTCTTGTCTATTCTGGCTAATCTCCAGCCACCGACTCTGCTTATCTGACTCCTAATTGACTTTACCAGGTGTCAGACTGTTTTCCAAACTAGAATCTGGATAACTCACAGACAGAGGGAGTAAACCTTTCTTCCAAGGCCTGACAGAAACATTCTCATGAGAATCTGCCCTTTGCACCGAAGCCTCTCTGTCAGTGTCTGCATGAAACTTATTGACCAAAGTGTCTCCATCTTGCACCTCAGCGTCAGTCCCAGCATCCCTCACATCAGGAGCAACAGGGGCCAGATTTCCCTCCTCATTATCTACATCAGACACAGAAACATCAGGAGACTGAAACCCATTCACAGGTTCAATCACAGGCCGAGTCCCAACACTAGTGCTTTTGAGATTTGAATTAAGTACAGTGTCTTTTCTTAATAACTAGTAGAGGTTAGGCTTGGGCGGTTTTGTTCGTTAATTTCGTAATTCGTTATTAATTCGTATTTAAATTAACTTACGATCCAATATTGAGTCATGCAGGAACAGTGTAAGGAGTAAATTAGATTTGAAACAATTTTTTCAATTTATTTCGTAATTATTTCGTAATTATTTCGTAATTATTTCATAATTATTTTGGCATGTCTGATGCAAGTTTTATAGTTGTTGTTTGTTTTATCACACCAACAGTCAACAACAGAGGGAGAGGGAAGCTTCAGAAGTTCCCCCTGTCCCATTTGGAGGTTTTTTTAGCATATTGCACAATTGCGTCCGCCATTAACGAATCGATTCGTAATTATACGAAATTTCGTATATTTCAAAAAATTTAAAAGGAAAATTTCAGAATTATTTAAAAAAAACGAAACACAAGGGCCCCCTAAAACGAAAAGAGTTTAGAACCAAATTTTTCCGTGGTTACCCAAGCCTAGTAGAGGTATGCATTTTTCGTTAGTCCTCGTAATTCAGCTCAAATTCATTAAATTCGTACTTACGAGGCGATATGCGATATCCGATATCTTGATCAGTTTCATACTCAGTGCAAGGAAGCAAAACTGACATTCAGGGGGATTGCTGTTGTGACTTTTAGGGATCAATGTTTTTGTCTAAACTTAAAATCCATAGATATGTAAATCTTTCTGAAACTTTTGGGGTGGGGGGTGGGATTGATGCCCTGGTTATCTTGTGCATTGTGTATAACATTCAAGTAGATTGCTCTTGTAGTTTTATTTTAGAAAAATTGTTTGTAAAACATTCAAAATTTTCCCCAAAATTAGTGGATAAGTGTAATGTTCTGAAACTTGGTGGGCAAATAGTGGAGCATGTGTGGTATGATTATAGCAAGATTCATCCTGATAGCTCTAAAAACAAAGGAGAAAGGAGCCCCTGAATTTATTTATTTATTTATTTATTTACTTTGCTTATATCCCGCTGTATCTCAAGCCCGAAGGCGACTCACGGCGGTTCACAAACAGTAAAAACAGTAGAAACAGCAGTGGTTCCATACAACATATAACAATTGACTTAACACATTATCCATAAATTACCAATAAGCAATTACAATGCACAATTATTACAAAAAACCACCGTACCCAATCTTCTCATCATCCAAGCGTAGTCCAGGTTCGTCGTCCATTGTTCCATTCCTATGTTCCATTACCAGATTGCACTAAATTACTCAAACGCCTGCACAAACATCCAGGTCTTCACTTATTTGCGGAATACCATTAGAGATGGTGCTAGTCTAATGTCCGTAGGAAGGGCGTTCCACAGCTGAGGAGCCACCACCGAGAAGACCCTATCTCGTCCCCGCCAGCCGAGCTTGAGAAGCCGGCGGGATCGAGAGCAGGGTCTCCCCGGAAGATCTCAAACTCCTGGTGGGTTCATAGGCAGAGATGCGGTCAGATAGGTAGCTTGGGCCGGAAGCGTTTAGGGCTTTAAAGGCCAATGCCAGCACTTTGAATTCAGCCCGGTAGCAGATCGGTAGCCAGTGGAGTTGGCGCAGCAGGGGGGTTGTATGCTCCCTGTTAAAATCATGGCTGCCGATCGTTGGACTAGTTGGAGCTTCCGAGCCGTCTTCAAAGGCAACCCCACGTAGAGAGCGTTGCAGTAGTCTAAACGGGATGTAACCAGAGCGCGGACTACTGTGGCCAAGTCAGACTTCCCAAGGTATGGGTGCAGCTGGCGCACAAGCTTTAGCTGTGCAAATGCTCCCCTGGTCACCGCCGAAACCTGGGGTTCCAGGCTCAGCGATGAGTCCAGGATCACACCCAAGCTGCGAACCTGCGTCTTCAGGGGGAGTGCAACCCCATCCAACACAGGCTGTAACCCTATGCCCTGTTCGGCCTTGCGACTGACCAGGAGTACCTCTGTCTTGTCTGGATTCAATTTCAATTTGTTCGCCCTCATCCAGACCGTCACAGCGGCCAAGCACCGGTTCAGGACCTCAACAGCCTCCTTAGTAGCAGGTGGAAAGGAGTGACAGAGTTGGACATCATCCGCGTACAGATGACACCGTACCCCGAAACTCCGGATGATCTCCCCCAGCGGCTTCATGTAGATGTTAAACAACATGGGGGACAGTATTGAACCCTGAGGAACCCCACAAAACAAAGGTTGTGGGGTAGAACAGGAGTCCCCCAGTAACACCTTCTGAGACCGACCCTCGAGGAATGACAGGAGCCGCTGCAAA